>NW_011887802.1:0-49726 GCF_000806365.1 Fopius arisanus | reverse complement strand
GGTGCTAGCTAACAATTATTGGAAAAAACGATTAATTTCCGGAGTAACTAGCAGTCCAAATTTCGGAGTAAATTATATTTTCCAGATAATCCATCTCTGCCCAAAACGGTAAGTACGATATTAAATTATTATTGAAGTAAATCAAGTAAACATCACTGACAAATTTGTGAAGATATTTTTAATAACTGTTAATTCGTTCAAGCACAAATAATCAGCAGTCGGAGGCTTTGAAATCAGCTCGTCAAAAATTCCAGTCAGTGGAATCTGAGGCATCGAAGAGCTCAGAGTTATTAAAAGGGAAGCTGGAGGGATACTACTGAAAAGTCGCTGAGTCGGTTAACGACAGATACCCCAGCGTTGCGTGTGGTGCCCTCCCTCTTATGGGGTCGGCTACTACGATGCCGCTGGGGTCACTCAAACCCCCAGAACTGAGCCTCTACTTTGGCCAATCCTCTTTGGATAGAGGACTAGAGAATTAGAAAAACCTGTATACATAAATATTAACCGCAATTTTTCGTGCAATTCTGTGAGAACCAATAAAACATCGATGTCCCACTAGAAAATGGCGTCTACTGAACCAATAGAATGGCAGATCCACAAGAAGATTTCATACGGAAGTGGGAAAATAGTTGGGCAATCATGGGCCACAGAAGAATGACGAGGGGTGCCGAGGGGCTAAAGAATCAAGATGGCATCCGAGGAGAATACTATCACCGTGTCAAACGCGGACTACAATGTCAATAGTGAGTTGAACAGTCACCCCGATTTCCTCGCAATCAACAATCCCATCTACAATATCCCAACAAGTGCATCTAAACAACTGACAGATCCTCAAATTTCACCTGACGACAACAATCCTTTCAAAAGTGTTGGTATAAAGACGCCCAGCGGGACGCCCACGATTTTACCACCAGCGTCACCGAGAAACAGTGTTTTAACCGAAACATCAGTGTCAAGTGATGATAAAAATGTCAATGACACCCTTGTCAATAATAAAATAATCAATATCATGGAATCGTGCGATGTCAGTGAGTGTCTGCAAACTGGTCTTTCAGAATCATGCGACATGCCTGGAGGTGCCTGCAACAACGCGGAAATGTCCCCTTGTCTTCCCCAACAGGGTAACTTGGCAATTTTTTCATTATTCTTTGTGGTTTATTTTCAATTGGCAATCACCACCCGCATTAATGCCTAAAAAATAATAATAAAACTGGATAGTCATTATCTTTGGATAATAACCCTCGTGATTCCTTAATAAAATATTCTTTCCAGACAATCGTGACAAATCACCAGTGCATCATCTCCCCGATGTCTTCAGCACTCATCAGAACGTAAGAACCCATCACTGATAATCGATTGAATAATAACATAATGAAATAACCGACGATGGAAAAGTGATCTATTAATGTCTAATGCGATTTATCTGTTTTTCAGGCTAACACTATAACATTTGGCAGCGATCCAAGCCTCGACAGCAACATAGTACCGGTTAAGTTGGACGAGTGCGGCAATGTGTCGAGTAAAACGCCACAATTGGGTGAGAGCCCACAAACAAGCAATGACATTATAACGAGTCCACGAAGCCCAGATTATCCACCTCGAGTGTCAACGGATCACACCTCGAGTCCCCCATTTCTATCAAACGTTGATATTTCCATGGACACTGCTAAGTACAATACAACGGAGACGATAAAAGTTGAGCCTGAGGTCCAAATAAAGCACGAGGACGACGAAAAGATGGTGAAGGGGATGATAAAGCTGGAGATTCCAGACAGGCCTGAAGATGTTCATCCTTCGACCCCAGCATTGCCAGATACAAAGGTAAAACCTCCTCAGGAACTCTCGAGGAATCATTCGTCATCCTCTTCGACTACATCAAACTCATCTACAATAACTACTGAAAAACCCAGCAGAGATCACAGTGACAGACACCGTTGCTCTCGTTGCTATAAACGAAGTAAAATAAAAAGGGCAAGCATAGGGGTGCAGTGCAGACGAGACAAGAGTAGCAGTCACTCTCTAAAATCCTCTCTGAAGGACCACAAATTTCCAACTCCCCTGACAGCAGCTGACGAGAATCTCCGGATAAACTTGCAGACTAAAACCAGCAAGACACTCAACAAATCCATCAGTAAGTCAGATCAACTGGCAGGATTGAAGTACAGGAGATTCATCCACATCGAGACCTATCCGAATGGTGGAGCAACAGTTGTTCACATGTACCAGGATGAAATAGACATTCTCCCGAAGGAGGAGATTGACGAGCTGGCGCACGAGTTCTTCAAAGTCGTTTTTGGAGAGGATGAGAATGGAAATGCTTACAATGTCATGGGAATTGTCCACAACGCAGCTGCATATTTGCCAGATCTGCTGGACCACATGGCGAGTCATTATCCAACTTTGACTGTGAAAAATGGGGTCCTGGGGAGGAACAGTGACATCGAGACGACGACGATGCTGCAGTACAAAGAGCAAGTCTATAAAGCTTACAACAATGGAACAGTGAGGTACGGACCACTTCACCAGATAAGCTTAGTGGGAACAGTTCACGAGGAGGTTGGAGGCTATTTTCCAGACCTTCTCCAGCGCCTAGAGGAGGATCCCTTTCTGAAGCTAACGATGCCCTGGGGACCGCTGTCAGTGGTGCAGATGGAGACACCCCAGGAGTCCAATGATGGCCCAATCCTTTGGATTCGACCTGGTGAGCAGCTGGTGCCCACTGCAGACATGAACAAGAGCCCTTGCAAACGTCGTAGAACTGGCATCAATGAGTTGAGAAATTTACAGTATCTTCCACGTCTATCTGAAGCTCGAGAGTACATGTTTGAAGACCGCACGCGTGCCCATGCCGACCACGTGGGTCACGGTCTCGACAGGATGACAACAGCCGCTGTGGGAGTGCTCAAGGCCATCCATGGAGGACAGCCTTACGAATTCAACAGGATAACAAAGGACGTTGTGGCATTTTATGCTGGGGATTTTCCTGATCTCGTGGAAAAGCTACAGCTAGATCTCCACGAGCCACCGATATCCCAGTGTGTCCAGTGGATTGAGGACGCCAAATTGAATCAACTGAGAAGGCAGGGGATTCGATATGCAAAGATCAATCTCTACGACAATGATATTTATTTTCTCCCCAGAAATATTATTCACCAGTTTCGCACGATATCTGCAGTGTCTTCTGTTGCCTGGCATGTTAGACTCAAACAGTACTACCCTGATCCCGTGGTACATGGTAGCATCAGGCACAATCGATCGATACCAGAGAATTCGATAAAATTCAAGGAATTGAAGGACGAGCAGAAGGAGAACGCTGACAGGCAGCATATGGCTGAGAAAAAGGCCAAGGAGAGAGCTGCTGAGTATCAGGGGAATCTCAAGAAATCTGATCCTCAGCATGCCAGGAAGAGAAGTAAGGAGGAGCACAAGAGCAGGGATCATGTCAGGGGTGATATCAAAAGAAAGGAGTCGAGAGATGAGGATGTCAGTCTCAAAGAGACCAAGAGAAATGAGGAGAGGAGACGATCTGATGGTAAAAACCATCATGACAAGCACAGGAAGTCAGAGAGACGCTCGTCGACATCCAGTCGATCTGACAAGAAAAAACACGGGGAGAGGAGGCACAGCTCGTCCGGGGTTAAGGAGGAGGAGAAGCCAGGAGATGCCGATAAACTTCCTCAAGTACGGCAGGAGCAGTCTGAACCTCCAGCAGAGCCTGTTATCATCATCACTCTTGATAAAGATCTTGTGGAAGTCAGGCAATCTGTTGGGAAAATTTATGCTACTGAAGTTGTTGATAAAGCACTTGAAATAGCAATTTATAAATCAAAAACTGATGTTGATGAGGTCTGTCAGTCCCTCAGAGTGGGGGTGTCTGAGGCCTCGAAGGAGGTCCTCGAGAAGATTAAGCGAGAGTGTCATGAATTGGCTGCTAAGAATTTTGAGGATTCCAGGAGGCGTGAGCATTATTTTAAATTACTGGAAAATGAAACTGTGATGGCTTTCATGTCTGAGATGGAGTTAGCCACTGAAAATGCTGTTAAAGCCCTTGTGGAAATGGCTGAGGAGGAAGTAAGGGAACGAGCGAAGTGCGAAATGCAGGAGGATTCGTCGGGGAAAGCTCCACCTCTTCCGCTCTTGTCACCACCACCGCCGCCTCCTCCACCACCGCCTCCAACCACTCCACCGCCAGAGCCAGAATCACCAGAATCCTCTCCATGGACAGAAAACACTAATTTCGTTTTCACAATGAGTGAAAGTCTTGAAAAACATTCAGCCTCTGCTGCAGATATCGAGGAGAATGTCGCAGGTAATGACGAGCAAAATCTGGAGAGAAAGGAGGAGAGGATATCGCCTTCGGAGATTTCTAAAGAAATCAGAGAGAAGAAGGACTGGGAGGAGAGGCACAAAGAGAGAAGGAATCGTGATAGGAGGGATCGAGATCACAAGAGGTCGAGTCACAAGGAAAATTCAAAGTCCCATCGGTCGAGTAAATCAACGTCTGGGCACTCGAGTAAGGGAGATCGAAGGTCCGGTAATCACAAGGAATCCTCCTCGAGGAGTCACAGCAAGGACAGACCCAAGAGCACTGGCTCCTCGTCTCATCGACGAAGTGATGAGGGCAAATCACATCACAGCAGATCTTCCAGCAGCTCTTCCTCTGGACACAAGAGAAAATCATCAACCTCCGTTGGTCAAGCACACAAGGACGATGCCAAGAGATCCTGCACTGATAGGCTTGGAGATGACACTGGAGCAACGTGAATTGGTTCGATCATTCGTTTTATTCTGTTGTATTAAAATTCATTAATTCAGTCGTGAATTTTTGGAGAAAAGTGTTTTCCGGGGAAAACACGTGATTGATCTTTCTTTTTTACTTTGTGAAAATTTATGGTTTATTATTATTATTTCATTGTGCATTGTAAATATTTTACACGCGAGTCATTGATTATGATTTTTCCGGTGGATGTAGAGTCCAGTTAAATTATTTGTAGTCATAGTTTATTGCTTGGGATTAATACGTGAGGTGCATTCAATTTTTTCAATTATATGGTGTTGGTAGTCAAGAGGTAAAATAGTTTAATGGGAGACTGCCGTGATATTTTTAAATCATCGAGTGTTGTAGAAAACACTATTGCAGTTTATAATATTAATTTATGAAAAAAGTATGTTGAAATTTCTTGCGGGTTGCAAAGAATCTAGACGATTCAACGGGTGAAATTCATTCAAGTGCCTCGATTTTCAGTAGATTAAATTGAATATTGAGTTAATCTCCATTTAAATGTACGCAAACAAAACCAATGATCTTTTTTTTGTGTACAAATTAATCCAAAGGGAATTTTATAAATATGTAAATTGGTTACGAGAAAAACACATACTATTCCGCTAATCTAAATGCCTGCACAAAATCAATTGGAAGAAGGGAATCCTTGATGTTCGTTGCGTATAATTCAATGATTTTTTTCGCTCAATTTTGAACTAAATCAATTGAAATAGAGGCTATTCGATTTTTTCGTAGATTTTAATTCTTCATGAAGCGTAAAGTCTCCCCTTAAAATCATGCATTATAAAATATTAAACTTTTTTACTTCTTTGGTACTGACATTTCCATAATTTCGAATTGCCCTCTGATAATTTTTCTTTCCATTATGATCCCTGATTATGCTTTATTCAATGACTTTTGTTGCTTTGACAATTAAAGCTTTCTCCCGGTGATTATAGTGGCAGTATCAAAATAACACGTTTGAGTGATGAATGAGTGATGAATGAATGAAGGGACGAGATGTGAAAAAGATTTTTATTTCTATTTTCGTATGAAGAAGTGTGGGATCGAGGTAATTGTGGAGGAATTATTTTTCAGTGCATCACGGGACCAAGGCTATGTCCCTTTGGTAATATTTATATGAAATATAATTTATTAATATATGGTTTTTATTTATAACTTAGGAGGCTCCAGGTACAATTGTCTTGATCCCACTCATTACCGATGATCAATCGTATTTTTCACGAATTATTGTGCTTTGATGGGTTTTTCCTCTTTCAATTTGAAAATTAGGACCAGTGGGAGCAGATAAACCGGTCTTTTGCATTTTTTGACTGATAAAATTATGAAAAATTACGATAATACCAGGGGGATTACATATGTACCGTAGTGAACAGCAAAAGAAGATAATTTTCAGTGTCAATGATAATAATTCATATTGCATTGTAATGAATGATCTATGAGGGACTTTTAAAGATGATTTCATAGATATTCATTGGTGGTGACGATTTTATAGATTTAAACGAGAGGTGCACAGAGCAGAAGATTACAAGTTGATGTAGATAGTTTATATAAGAAAAACGAGAGGAAATAATCAGTAAAAGTCCAGAATTACTCCAGATGTGGAAGTACTCTGGAATATTCTAGTATTGGAGAGGAATAATTGGAGCAAAATGATATTTGGTCTGTATATTTTGTAAATAATTCAATTTTATCAAAAGTAGAGCGAGATTATTGAGATACTATATGGAAAATCAATGAATATCGGTAAATAGAGAGATATGAGATGCGTAATATTTGTGTCTGGTGAGTTGTCTGGCGTTTTCCAATTTATTTTATTTTTCTTCCTATGGGATCAGTGGGGAAGTGATCAAATGGTCGAATTCAATTATTCATTAATTAAATTCAGGATAAAATTTGTTTTTTTTTCCGAAAATGTCACTCCAAAAATTCACTGATATTATAATTTTTCTCCAATGCCGCACGCTTCAGTGATTTTTCCAAAGATAATCTCTCAAATATTTCATTTGACTTTTATTGACCCATTTTGCCCCTTCCAAGCTGACCTTACAATCCATTAATTATCCCCACACATTAATATTTAATTACCGTTTAATTGCGTTGATACACTCTTCAAAAGAAAAATACAAAAATAGTTATGTATGGAGATACTGTAAGTAGTTTTACATATAAAAGAATCTATATAAATATATATATATAAATATATATATTGTATCTGTCACACCGTGTAGATGATTCGCATTCCAGCATCTAGGTTTTTAATGAAAAATTTAAAGAAAGAAATACATTAATTTTATCAAACATTCTCGTTCCGTCTATTTATTTTCATATGTCCCACCGTTTTATTTCCTTTGCATTCAGTCATCTCTATTGGTTCAACTCAAATACGGTACCCCGCCATCATGAACATTCACAATGAGAACGCATCCTTCGGCTCACCCCCCATGATACTTTTTACAACCACCATGACACCTTACAATCATGGCAGTGAGTGATTGAACGCTACGATGTAAACTCACAATTTTCCCTCCAAAAAAGACAAAACAATTTTATTCGTAATTAGTTCGCTTTCATCTCATTTCCAGAAGTGCCTGATTCAATTTAATAGCCTATTTTTTATAAACGTAAGTCACCAATTTTCAAATGTTTTGCATTAAACGTTGACTCTTGCTAGAGGTTATAAATTCAAATTCTTACAGTTGGAGTAAATACAACAACAATTGAAATCATCAAAAATGAATCGAAATGCATCAGCGCAGGTTAAACAATGGGTAGCTGACATACAGATGAATGAATTCGCAAAAGTTCAAGGAGAAATAGATAATTATGAATTTGAGAATGAATCCAGCAAGGCCAAATACCTCCTAAGGCTTCTGATTTACCTCTGTCAAACAGTCACGAAAGTGTCTTTGAAAAATCGCCAATGTGGTTACGAGATATCAAATTTATCAGAATACATCTGCAAGAGTCTCTGCTCGATTCCCAACACCTCCAATTATTTCTCCAGCCTGTACCACATAATCAGAGTCCTGCTAGAGATTGGACTATACGGAGAAGCGATGACAATCTGCAATTACCTCTTACCTCCATCAACCTGGCACCAGAAGATGCTAGACGAAGGTGGGAATTTGAACGAGCACTATACAAAACTCTGGTCAATGCTCTACGTTTCAATCGACAAGCTAATGAGATCGATGAAACCAGGATCCCTCACGCCCACTATCTTCCACGAAATCCTCGAAATAATTGAGTACCAATTGAACATAGAACAGCTCGCTAAATCCGATGGCTCCAAATCCCTTCTGCTCAAACTCCTTCTCTACTCAGACTTCTTGGAGCATCTGAAGTGCTCAAGAGAACACTTCGATGAATTCACTGACAAGTTTTTTCTGAAGTACCTGAGTAAAACAAAGCTGCATCTGGGGGATCGCAACAGGTCCGCAACATACGAGAACTTCACGAAAATAATCTCAAAGCTCTCCGTATACTACATAAAGAAGAACAAATTGGAAACACTGCGGAAAATCCTGAAGAAAATCCTAAAGAACTTTGAAATGTGCACGTTGGAGAGTCGTGAGGCATCCAAGTGCCACCAACTCCTGGCAGATTTCTCCAACATTTTTATTATACCTCTCACAAATCTCTCCACCATCGATATCGAGGAGATAAACGATCTGATCCAGAGAATTCAAGGCATGATTCTCAGCTATGGTGAGGAGAGCCTGATAAAATCAAATATCTATGCTATCTCCTCAATTCTGGAGACACTGTGTATGCTCTGGGGGGAGCTTGGCCAGAACAGCTCGGACCAGCCACCACGAGAGGTAATTCTGAGCACCACAGACCTCTTAAATTATCTCTCAGAGATCATCAGGACCTATCAGGTGCACTCTCTCTGCAAATGTGGAACCAAGACCTGTTTAGTCCTCCAAGATCAAGCAACCTCATCCCAAGTGAAATCTAGAATTCTCTCTGTGCTCTGTCGACTCTGTCCAAAGTCACAATTACCTCCAGGTTTCTTCGAGCAATTTTCAATCATTTCCACCCAGTGTGTCGACCTTCTCTATGATCTTCAGAGGAAAAACTGCGAAGGGTGGAAGAGCAATTGGCTGAGCACTGCAGTGTCCATCTACAATTTCGCCTTGAACTTCTCATCGTGTCATTACGAAAAAAGTGCTGAGCTTTACAAATTCCTAGCCAGCAGCATCATCAAGTTGAAAGCCACGGACGAGGATAAGAAATTCTGTCTATCGATTTCAACGCCACCACTGTCCTTAGCCCTTCACAGACTCAGTAATCTTTATTATGGCAATCGGCAGTACGAGGAGGCCAGAATTTACGCTGCTCTCAACGTGTACTTTCATCCGACTCATCCAGACTGCCAGGGTTATCGGAACTGGTCCTTCATTCACTACCAGAATTCATCCTATCGGCATCTGACTCTAGTGAATTTTCTACGGGAGCACCCAGACGACCTAAGAGTTCTTGGTCTAGGAAAGATAGAGCTGAAAAATCAAGTGCTGCAGGACATCTGCATCAGGGAGATAAAATCCCACATTGCGATGAAGCTCGATCTCTCTGAGGCCATTCTCGCTGTCTTCGATTGCCTTGAGACACTCAATGCTGATGAAATTACTTATGCAACAGCTGTGCATCAGATTAGTTATCACTCCCTCAACTTCCAATCAAAAACCCCTTCGTCCGATCACCTAAAGACAGCCATGGGGAAGTTGAAGTCCTTGAAGCACGATAAATCTAATATTCATTACATCCAATATCTCATGGCACATTTCGCTCTTTACGAAGTTCTTGAGGAGATTCGATCCATTGAAGAAGCCACGAAAGTCGAAATGAAGGTCGCTAATATCAAGCTCTATGCAGCATCTAATAATGGTGTCAGCACTAAAGAATCCAACGTTGTGCCAACCTTCAGTCAAATAAACATAAAGACTGCAAAATCAATTGCATCACAATTAGAAAGCATCTACAATTTGTGGAACAAGTCATTAACTCCAGAATTAATAACTAAATGGGATTCGATCGGTGGAACATCAACAGTGAAGGCTATCATCGTAGCTGGGGAATACTCGCGATTCTACCGCTACAGAAAACTGGAGATTAAATTCTGGAAGATGGGGTACCATTGTGCTGTTAAAACCGACAGTCACGAGTCGATTGTGTACATCACAGCTCGCAGCATCTCATCTCGATACATCAACGACGACTGGATTGAAAATTCCCAAGAGATAATAGCAAGCAAGCTGATTAATTCGAAGGAGCCAAAGGTGCCAGCCATCATTGCCATGTTCAAACTGAGTTTATCAGATTATTATTACTACATTGGAAATACGAAAAAGGCTGATCAGCTCTACGAGGAGGGAATGAGAGCAGCACCACTGAATATCAGTGAAAACTGTGGAACATTTATTTTCAGTCAGCAAATTGTTCTCACCCATCAATTCCACAACTTTCCACCGGAGAGAAAGAATAATCTCGAGTACACTGGAATCTTTGGGCATATTCTCTACGCAATGCTTCTCATCGACGACACAGCTGCCGAACTCAAGGACCTCGTGTGGAGTCTCTACGAGATGGATATGGTTTTTGAAGTGTCCTGCAATATTGCCAACAGAATGAATGCTCTGTTCTCATACCGAGAAGTCACAGCTCACCTGGTAAGACGTCTCAAAGTTTGCCAGCCCAAAATATCAGTTCTCAGAGTGGCTGAAATTTTAAAATACCTCTGCATAATCGATTTATCGAGGAATCAACTGGAGGATTGTGAAGTCAAGCTCCAGGGAATGGAGCATATCCTGCAGATGGAAACATTTTCTGGATTTATGGAGAGGGAAGTGATGAAGATCCCTGATTCGTCTTCATTTTTAAATGCTTTCCCTGATCGAGCATTGATGGATCCCATCAGGGACATTCCTCAGAACGACTCATCTCCAATTCTCAGACGAGAGCGATTCGCACTTCCCGATTTTATGAGTCACGGGCAGAAGTGCAAGTGTTTCACGTGTGTCGATGATGCTTACAAATTCCTCGTTTTCTCTTGCACTCACATCAGGGCTCAGCTCTACACTCTCCAGAATCTAAGGCATTACGCCAGGCAGCATTTCGAGGGAGCACTGAATATCAGTGAAAAATTACTGGATCTATCCAGGAAGGAGGATAATTACCAATATTATTACATCATAGATTACGTCCTCTTCTTGCTGGATTTTATAAGATTTTTAAAAAAAGACAACAGCACGTACGAGGAGGGGAGAAAATTCGTATGCTGGGCACTTGAGATCTGTGATATTTACAAGCTCGAGTGTCACCCTGTGTACATGAGTGCAATGGAAATCGTCTTTGAATACAGATTCGAGAAAGTCTTCCCTGAGGAATTACCCACGTCTAGTCTAGTCATTCCAAAAGTGGATGACATCGATGTTCATGAGTTTACAGATCATCAGGAAATACCAGAAGCCTTCTGTGTCACACCAATCAAGGAAAGTGGAAACAGCCCCAGGCCTGACTCCAGGAGTCCTCGTAGGAAGAACAAAGCTCCAATTTTATCTCTGAGTGAGGCCAATGTTGGCACTGTTGAGAGTGATCCTGAAGAGCTCAGTCCACCGCTCGTAGTACCTGATAAAAGAAAAAAACGAGTGGTGACAAGGGTGAAACCAGTGAGGAGGAAACTGGCAGAGAATGATTTTGAACAGGATGATGATGTTGTAAAGATTTCAACAAGGAAGTCATCTCCAGTACCTAAATGTGACGATCTTGGTGTCAAGTTTACAACACTCATCAATAAAGCTATTAGGGTGGCTTCAGATCTGTCTCGCAAGCTCCATGTCCTCAGTAGGAAGGCAGAGGGCCCAATTACTGATGATCTCCTTCAAAAGCTTGTGGATATTCTGGAGGAGGGGTTAACGAGGTACGAGAAACAGAGGAAGAATGAGGTGGAAGGGGCTTCGGGGGGGAGTCGAAAGGCACTACGGGGTACGGAAATATTTTATTTAGATGTTGGAGAGGTACAGGGAATCATAGAGACTGCCAAGTCGATGATGTCGATTGGGGACTTGTCGTCGACTGCTGCAGGACCTGGAGAACTTTCAAAATCACGTCCCAGTGGTCCTACTGAAAAATCCTCGAGAAAAGGAACTGATCCCAGTGTCGCAGCACTTGCAAAAGGCATTGGGAAATTATCTGTGAGATCTTCTGTTTCGCAGGTTGATGCTGTGTCCAAAAGAGTTAGAAAACTGTCTGTTAGATCCTCTGGTTCGAAAGTTGAACCTGCTAATGGGGTTGACAGGCTCTCTGTGAAGAACTCTCGGCGTAGGACTCCGGGAATTAGAATAAATGATGAGGAGGGTGTAGGGAGTGATGATGAGGTTGTAGAACCAAGTATTATCGAGCCTAGACGTTCACGCAGGCTTGTTGGAATGAGTTCTACCACTGAAACCAAATTGTCTCGAAAGAGATTGTAATTAAGTATTTAGTATTTATAGAGTGATTGAGATTTTTTTTTAAAGAATGTAGTACATATTTTTTATACTTTTATACTGCACTTTTGGGTTGATGTTCACAGAACAATTCAGAAGGTGATGGTTTATAGTCAATTGTCAGAACAGAATATTTTCTGGAATACATCCGTTGTACGTACTTCTTCGGAGAGTCCCTTTTGTAATAACTTTGGAGAAATTGAAGTATATGCTTTTGATTTTAACGATTGTTCGAAGTTCAGTGTGAATGATCTAATTAATTAAAAAGAAAAATAGAAAGAAATGGAAGAATTTCAGGAATTTTTCGGTTTTAGATTAATTGAATGAATTTTGTATAAATTAATATCGATTATAATCGAATAATAATTGTTGCTGAAGATTTATGGAATTCAAATATTTTCTGAAATAAAAGCTTTTTATGATGTAATATAAAAATGTGAAGTCAATTGAGCCAAATGTAGAATATTTCGCCAACTGTAGGAATTCTCAAATAATCGTGCGATTTGGGGTAAATAAATAACAAGACATTGAATATTAACTTTCAATTGAAAAATATTTATTAAAATATATCTTTATGTATACTTTATATACATTTTGATGAGACAGAATGAAGAAACGGCAATTACTCCAGGATGAATAATCAAACATCCTTACATGAAACATAATATTATTTAAACACATGGCATAAATATTGATTCTTTCTCAACATTCTTGTCCTTAAACATATCGTTACTATTATCACACAGTTTTCTCATCTGGAACAATTGAGTTTGACAATTGTATTTCGCATATACCACTGAAAGTATCGGGCAATCTGTGTCACAATTGAAAGTACATTATACTCTTGTTTCGTTATCTCTACGTCCTCCAGTACAAATTTAAGATTGAGATGATCTTGACGTTTTTCAAACAATAAAAAATGGTGGTGAAACGGGAATAATGTCAAACAGCTGATTATCAATTCGATTTCTAGAGGATTGAATCAGCAACGAATTCAGTAGTGGATTCATGGAGCATAACATAAGGCAAATTTTTTTAACAATTTGTTCTGCGATGTAAGTCAAGAGACCTCTTCTGTTGGTAATTTATTCAGCTACAGAGGAACTCCCTCGACACTTGCAGATATTTTTCATTAAAAGGACTCATCCTCGAATTAATCAAATGCCCAAATATCTAATGATAATCATTTTTCTATTACCACCACCAAAATCATCGACCTGTCTGCGGAAGAAATTGGGCCAAAATGGAATGTTGAAATATTTCTTTCTGATGATAAGCACAGCTTACCCTCGATGTAACTCGAAATCAATTACTAGGACTGAGACATTCTGAAAATGATATCCAATTGAAGTGAAAATATTTTTTCTTATCGTTTGTCTCATTAAATTTCTGTGCATAGGTTCAAAAACAATAAATTTTGAAACCAGTAATCGATGTTTAACAATCAATCCAGAAATAAATTCACGGAGTGTCTAAATACAACTCTAAATTATCCATTCTGCCCCATTTTCAGTAACAATTGATCCACTACTAAATTTCCTCCCGCAAAAAAAAAAGAAATGTTGAATATTGTCAAGTAACAGCAAAGGAAGTCAAATTGAATTTAAACCGTATACAAACTTAATAATTAAAACTTACAACCCTGCAGAAGACGAAAGAGATGGGAAGGAACATGAACAGGAAGAGGAAAAAACTGACAAAAAATGAATTAATGAAAAATCACAGTCTAAATATGAGTATAATCAAAACTGGGATGAATGCTGTACTGGTCAGGGCCCTTCCCATATCCAAGTGCCTTGGCAGCTTCCTCCTGATTCTTGGCGAGTTCCATGAGTGCCAGGGCCCCTAGCCACTTCTTATTGTCCTCCGGAGGTGGAAGTGTCAACTGCTCCTCATCCTGTCTCACAACGACAACTTTAACTTTCGTTTCCTCCGGGCTCCTCTGGATGCTCCTCATGGGCTCTGTGGTGTTGCTTGAGCCTGCTAACATGAGAACAGTTGGCCTGAGCTCATTCTCCACCTGTCTCACTGGCTTCAACATTTCCAAAAGTTCCTCAGAGTTCCCTGAATTACTAGCAGGCAGATTGCATGCTGCAGTCCACTCAGTATTCAATTCTGCACACTGATGAGATTTATCATTTTCATCTGCTTGAGAATCAGGAGAGACCTCGGGTTGTTTATGAGAAAGAATACAATTATCCCAGTCAATTTTCGTTGGATTGTTGTAGCCCTCGAGTGCATTATCACCACTAAATTCAATATGATGAGATAAATCCCGGACAGTGAATCTGGAATTGAAGAGTCCCATGCTAAGATTATGCTCTTCAGAATTATCAATATTGTCAGTATTGTCGTTGTTGCTCTGAGGATCATTTGCTCTGGTGCAGTCCCATCTCAGTGGTTTCGCAAGCTGTTGCTCCAGGCATGCTTCTCTCAACCAACGTTTCTTCGGTTGCAGCCTGTCCAGGGGTCTTCTCAAAGGTGTAACTGGAAGTTTTGTCGAGGGCTCCTCATCCTCAGAGTGCTGGAGCACAGAGCAGGCTTCTGCTGGATCTTCGTCGTCCTGACTCTCCTCCTGACTGCTCTGACTCTCGTTGCAGTAGAGCCTCTGATTAGCTGGCTTTCTCACGAGATTCTCCTGACCCCCAGCTCCATCCATCATCAGACCCTTTCGTGATTTTATCTTCTTGTTTTCTGAATTTGTCTTCCAGGGCTTTTTCTTTCTATCTTTACCTGTGGGCGTTCTGTCCTCTCTTTCACGTGCCATTTTGTAACGCTCCAACCATCGTGTTACGTCGTGGGGTAGATCGGTGTTGCCGGACACTGGTTTCAGGACGAAATCGTCAGAACGAGTCAGGGTTGCGTAGGGATGGTCTGGACAGTGTCGGTTGGCGTGGGTGAATCTCATCTCGCAACCGGGTTCGGTGCACAGGAAGGGCTTTTCACCTGTGTGCAGTCGTTGATGGGTTTTCAGCTGACCTGATTGGGTGAAGGCTTTTGTGCAACCTGGGTAGTCGCAGGGGTATGGACGTTCACCTGAAACATTTATTAATTCATTCTGTTGTTATTGAGATACACGTAAACTTCACAGAAAATTGGTCCAGTCATAAGATGGAAAAAGTCAACATATTTTTCAATTTTGTGTATTTTAATATATTTCACAGATATTTGTTATTACTCATGCCGTTTCCATAATTTTGTTAAAGTTGATACCAATATTTATATTATCAACTTTAAACATAAAATTCTTCTAATTTCATGTAATAGATACCGAAAAAAATGGAAAGAGTATGTATCGATAATATATCGCAATAATAAACATTCTTTTTCCACATTCAATTAATCATGCCAATATTATTTTCGAAAAAGTCCCTCAAAAATGAATGTATAAAGTGTACTATCAAATCATATCTCGCAAACTTTGCAATCTCACTACTATAAAAAATGAATTAAAACACCATTTATTTAAATTCATTTACAATTTCGACAAATAATTTTATCAATACCCCGAGAAACTCAGTTTTAATGTCTGAAAAATCAAAAAAACGCGCAGCCACATTCCCCCACAAATCTGGAGAAATATTTCAATAGAGAGATAAGCGGAACGATTTCCTTTGTGACAGAGGCCGAATGGCTTCCGAGAATCTCAACAATAAAAGAAGATCGTTTCGAGACAAAAGAAACTCCCGATGACCTAGAGCAACCGCAAATATTCAAAAGATATGGGAACAAAAAAGTAAATGAAATGGAAAATCCATCAAGCCCGTGTTGTGCACATGTGAAAGTGGCCATTTAACAATTTAAAGCGCGCATGATGGCGGTTGGCGGGACGCGTGATCACGCGTGACCGTTAATAGTATCAACTACCTATTCACCGAACAGTGTTCAATTCCCGAACATCTCTCATTGCCACCATTCAATGAACTTCAACCCCTCACCTATCCATCCAAGATCACTCACCCCAAAACAATCAAATGACCCGTCAAACCCACTTAATCCTCACCATTAAAAAATTATACTCAATTACCCTGAACTGCCCAATAACTAGTACTGAATATTACACAAAAAAAAAAAATATTGAGGCCCTCAAGGCACCATGCGGCGGTCAGAAAGATGATCCAATCCTTTCCAATCAAAACAAAAAAAATTTCCACATGAAAGAACTGTAATTTTTTTTGCTCACCGCCTCCCCTGATGCCACCACCAAAACAGAATTTAAATGATTAAATGGGGAATAAATGGATAATAAATAGAGAATAAATGGAGAATTAATGAGGTATCAATGGGTAATTAGAAAATGATGTACCTGTATGAGTACGGAGATGTGCCTGGAGACTCTTCTCCCTGGGAAAAACCCGATTGCAGAATGTGCATTTGATGCTACTGGGGGATGTGCTGCCCTGTTTCATGAGATTAGTGAGGGCATCAGCCCTTGGTCGTCCTCGACGATGACTCTCTGATCCACCTGACCTCATCCCACTACCCCTCAAACCCCCAGCCCCATGCTCCCTGTATTCAGGAGATGAGCAGGAACTTCCAGGGCTTAAATTAACATTTCTCGCTTCCTCACCCCAGTTCCAGGGGTAGAGCATTGTGTCGCACATAGGTGGACTCCTGGGACCCGCGTCCTCAGGACCTCGTGTATCCCTCTGTGGTGTATGCAACTCCATCACTATATCACTATGACTCACTCACTCCCTGTTTCTTTTTCTCAATCTTTACCTGTTAATTGTTGCTAATCAACAGTGAAAATTCAACAAAACACGTTAACACGACCTCTTAACATCAGCCACAGCCGCGTGCAACTGATTTCAACCGCCAAAATAATGTGGCGCCCCAACGACGCCAACTGGAAACCTGAGAAACGTTTTTTGGAATTCACGTACAGTCCCAATAAAAATTATGAATAATCCCTCGTTCCCTCCAGTCGTTCCAAAAAATTTTCGAGACCATCAACACCAGTTTTTCCAAAATTTATCAAAAAAATCATCCCTCCAATTAAACTCCACCCCTGACTAAACGTAAAAATCAATAATTAAGAGAAGGAAAAATTTTGCAGGTTTTCTCGTCTGCAATATACCAATTATCTACAGTAAAATCGTTTCGTCAGAGGATGTCAACGATGATTGGTCGGTAGAATGAGACAGTGCACATGGCGACGAGCCCTAATCCAATTTAGCAACAATATTTTCGATATGTACAAATGAGATTCATAAAAAATCACTCAAAACCCGTTGTCCGTGCCAGAATAAAACCGATGAACCGGGCTTTATCCGGAGACAATGCATAAGTGGAAAATATTTGACAAATGAAATTCATAATTTGTACAGTCGGCGGTGAATGTCCGCCTTGAAGAGAGCGAGTGATCACCGGATAAATAATATATTTACAGAATAATGGGTTTGTTAATAATAAAAATATAGTAATAAAAATGATTATAATATTTTTATAAATCAAATGCAATAATTTGATGGTCTAATGATCGATTATTTATTGAAAATGGAGGGGGTAGGAGTCGCTGGGTTGCAGACAATGTTGCAGGGTCCCTCCCCAAAGCGGCGGCAGACCTCGTGGTAGTCGATTCCACGACAACAGCCATATTGGAAATATTGAATGTCTCTGTTACACAAGGGCTCAAAAGTAGCCGTGAAATTTTCTCAAAATCCTCGTAGTAGAGAGGATATCATCAGCCATGGAGAACTCATACAGTATCACTGTAACTAATAAATTTTCCCTGGCACTTGACGAGGACGAGGATCCACTGGAATTGCTTAAAGAGAAGGAACAGGAGAAGGAGGCTAAGAAGAAGGAAAAGTTGTCCGAGAAGGAGAATAAGAGCAAGCAACCGGAGCCAACAAAGACAACCGGTGTTAAACCACCTAAGCCACGTGTTATCAAGGATAATCAGGAACATCCTAAGGCACAGAAGCCACAGGAGAATAAGAAGGAACAGGGTGAGTGACGGATTTTTATTTTCAATATTTTCCATTTATTCCCGTAATTGCCGCCTGCCCTCGTGCACGCTATTATGGCCGCCAACATGTTCGCGGATATCACCACCTCGTGTTCATTTTTTTTTTTCAGTATTTGCAACTCATTGCGGATCGGGGTGATTCGTGATATTGATTATTATTGTTTGGCCAATTGTTGGGGTTCAGCGGTTTTGTGGTTTTGTTATTTGCCAGGTTTTTAGGGTCTTTGGGACAGGGAATTGCAAATTGGCGCGGTTTTTCCCCTTTTCGGGGATTTTTTCGCATCGGGTAGGCCGTTTGAGGGTTTTTTTTTAGAGGGGATTTGTGACGCAGGATCTTTGGGGGCTTCTTAAGCTCCTGGAGGTCTATAGTTCCTTGTCCATATATGGAGTGATGATGTGTGGTATATATATGTGGATAGCTATATATATCGTATCTCTGCATTTGTACATTTTTATTTCTCAGGGAAATGGGGAATTGAGGAATTTGCTAGGTGAAATTGAGGGCTTCTAGGGTTTATCAGGGGATTTTAGATGCGAGGATCACGCGAATCTTATGGATTGGAAGGCCACATGGTTGCCATGTGCTTTGGACTCGAGTTGCCAATATGTCGGCTGTGGGACAAAAAAAAATGAAGGGGCGAAAAAAATACTTTTACCAATTTAATTTATGGACTTCAGCGAAGGCAAATATTCGCATATATTTACTTGACGGAAGTGAATTAATTTAGATTTTTATTTTTCACTGGTATCGGCAATGTCCCCAGTATTGCAACTTTTTGTTTCTACTGGTCTTTCTGAAGAAACAAAAAATTCATTTTGTCAATTTGGCGTCATTTCGAGGTACCAAGTCTTAATTTTCGTCTTTTTTTTTTTCTTTGATAGTGGAGAAAAAATCCTCGCAGCAGCGATCCAGTGGCAATGATCGCAACGTCAAGTTCTCCGGTGAATCGCGGGAAGAATACAACAACAGGCGCAATCGTGAAGATGGCGATCGACCTCCCCGTGGTCACGGTGGTGATGTGAGAAGAGGACCTCCTTCTGGGTAATTTTTAATTTTTCATTGACAACCTAAAAGCGGAGTGAGTCACTCCTACACTAATTATTGATGTGAAATATTTTGAAATATGTGAGCCTCGAGTAAATCTGATAGAAGGCCAGCTCAAACATAATTTTTCCAAATTTTAATTTGTAACCTAAATAAATGAAATCTATTCATTTTAACAGATAAATATGCAAAATAAATATAATTAAATGTTTATTGATAATCAAGACATTTTATAGAAAACGTGGGTTAGACTATAGAGGTAAAAATGATTTTTTTTTTTCGGCTTGTTACAGTGAGGGAAGAGACAATCGAGAATTCCGTAACCGTGAGTCTGGAGATGGACCACGAGGTGAATTTGGCGATCGTCGCGGTCCCCGCAGCGGTGGCCCACGTGGAGCTGGAAGTGGTGGACCACGTGGTGGCAGCCGAGGTGGACCACGAGGTGCACGATCTGGTTTCGATAACCGGGGAAAACGTGAATTCGATCGTCAATCAGGCTCTGACAAAACGTAAGTTAACTAATTACATATTTGAGACATTCCACTAAAACCTCCAGCAATTTCTCCCACCAACAATTTTCATCTGCTTTACATTTTCACGATTCATGTCTAAAAATATTTACACTAATTGAATAAGTATTGAAATTAATTCACCTGGATGATAAGAAATGGAGATGGGATAAGATTCGTTAAAATCTAAATTAACCTGGGATTGATGGAACATAGTACTAATTGAAAAATTTATTTCTTTGTGCCTATGTTTGCAAGCAGGCAAACGAGGTAAGAGTCCTTTGGCTCTTCTGCATGATTTATGTTTTGTGTATTCTGTGTATTCAGTTGTTGTCTTAAAAAGGGTAATATGTGTATTTGGTGTATTGTTAATAACAGGCATAATTACAGCGGGGTGAAACCAGTTGACAAGAAGGATGGCGCTGGCAGCCACAACTGGGGAACCCATAATGATGAAATTGAGTAAGTTTTTTTCATTTTTATTCACGTCAAGATGAAAAACGTGCGACTCATTTGCTTATTGCTTTTATATTATATTGCTTTATATTGCTTATTAAAAAAAACATTTCACACCTTCACAGCGTATTCTTTATATCTTGAAAATTCAAAGGAGTTAAAAAGAATAATAATAAATTCGGTAATTGCCACAGAGAAAGCCTCAACAATGATCACCAGGACTGGAACACTGAAAAATCTGACGCTGATACCCCGAACACCTCATCCGAAGCGAAAGAGGGTGAGGCTCCACCAGCTGATGCCTCGACCGAGGAGAAGCCAGCCGAGGAAGAGGCCAAGGAATTGACATTTGACGAATGGAAAGCTCTTCGTGGTGCTCGTGCCAAGCCAACCTACAATCTTCGCAAGGCTGGTGAGGGTGAGGACTTGACTCGTTGGAAGAAGATGTACGCTCTCGAGAAGAAGAAGGAGGGCGCCGAGGAGGATGATGAGGAGGAGGAGGATTACGATGCCGCTGTGGAGTATCCGCAGCGTGTTGGCAGACAGAAACGTGTTTACGATATTGAGATACAGTTTACTGACTCACGACGTGGAGGTAGTGGACGTGGAGGACGTGGAGGACGTGGACAACGTGGAGATCGCCAGAATGGACGTGGATTTGGTGGCAATCGTGGTGGCCCTCCCAGGGAGGGTGGCCCAGCCGCTGAGCCTCGTGCTCCTGTTGTAAGTTTTCATTTCTTTCCAATGGAAGTATTCATCAAATCCCAAATTTTTTATTAAAAAAAAATTATTTAATTATTATTACCCAATTGTTCCAGGAGCCTGCAGCAGCTGCTATCAAGGTTGCTGGACCGGTGGTAGAGCAGAGATCTCCACGTGGACGTCAGAATGCCCCAAAGGTTGACGACGAGCACGATTTTCCCTCCTTGGGTTAAGATCTCATCTTCACCTACCGCAAGTTTCTTCAGTACCCATTGAAGAGAGGGAAAAGAATTAATTAACGAAAAAAAAACCTGAAAACAAAATGAGTCCCCACCATATTTTACCATGAGCCATCGTAACAACACAATCATCGACAGTTTGACAAAAAGTAAAATAACAAAAAAAAACATCGTAATTACTATCTTTACTCTTACTCCTTGCTACTTTAAACCTACAGTTGCCAACAAGTCGCGTATGATACAACCATTCATTGATGCATAATACACGACATAACACTTAATGCATACACTTTTAACTGTATACGTACTTGACATTTAAAAAGAAAACGTGAGCGTACGAAAAATTGAAACTATTGCGCCGAGGCAGCATATTATAAAATACCAGACAAACGAGGGACACGATAAGTAGAGTGAGACTTTAATGACAACGGGAAAACCAAGTAAACACATTTACTATAAAAACAAAAAAAATTGTACTGGTATAACGTTATTTGTTTCTAGATCCATCACAACTAGTTGTCAGCAATAACGAAAAAGAAAGACAAATGAAAAAAAAATGTGAATGAACGGGGATCGTGCGAACGTGAGATAAAACCCAGTGTGTATGTGAAAAAAACGATGAATGCAATTATTCTTTTTGTTTCTTTTAAAGAGAACTGTTTTTTCGTGTTTCAACTTTGGTATGAGAATAATACTAATGGTCATGCACACAAGAGATTTTTTTTCTCAATGAAAAAAATGAAAAATGTGTCTCACAATTTTTTGAAATAGTGTTTGGAGAAAAAGCAAAAAAAAGGCATTAATTGTAGAGTGTTGTGATTGATTGGTGCTTTTTCAGAATGATTCCAATCTCAACGGCACAATTGAAAGCAAATAACGGAGTAGAGAGATAATTTTTACAATAAAATTAAACAGATGAGGAAGATTAAATAATGAATCTTTTTTTTTTTACTTTTTTTTGCCAATTTTTAATCTGTTGATGTCAATACAAGGGCCTATTATTGAGAAGCTAATGATTGGATGGGAATTACGATCGAGTACGCTTGTAAAATACATCTGTAGATGATGATGAATTTTGAACACCTCGTTTAATTCTCTTTTTTTTTTATATTGTGTAAAAAAATTGTAAACCCAGTGGTGTTTGGAAGCCTTCCTCTGCGCTGTTAAAAAAAAAGTGACAAAAATAATTATCGGTAGGACGATAAATACCTGCCGTGCGTAAAAACTTAAGGGACTTTATTAAATAAAAAAAGAAAATGTATTTCTATATAAGAAACAAAAATTGGATATTTCGATTTATGAATTATCTGGATAGACTAAGTTTGGCTTATATAGAAATATATAGCAATGATTTTTTCTTTTGAAGAATTAATTGTTCATGAATGATTCTTTACCCCGGAACGATAGCGGACCGCATCCTCTCCTTGTTGAGTCAATTTTAATCCTCGAATGTTGAGAGTCACACGACATTGCCAGATTGCAGAAAAACCTGATGAGATCTCTACTTGGATAATTAAAAATTTAGGTAAATCAACGTGATGAAAAATCCACGAATTATTGATTGTGCTTCGACAGTCCAGAACTGCAGAACCATCAACTATTAGAAATCCCATTTCCTGAAGAAATAATGAAAATTGGCGAAATCAACAGCCGAACAGATTCGGAAATAAACTGAAGTAATTACTTTAATCAAGAATAATTAATAAATATTTCTTTGCATTTTTTAGTATGTGTGTAAATAACGAATATTTACAAATAAACTATTAAATTGTAACAAGAAGTCCAATGAAAATAATCATTCTATTAACTAATTTGTCAACTGTGTTCCCTATTTTCCGCAAACAATTACGTGGATTTTTATTATTTTTTTTTTAATTCAAAATTCCCTTCTCCCGGGAAATCCCATTATTGCGCGATTGATGAATTTTTTTTGAAAATTTTTCAGGTGGAAATTTTTCAAAAAATGAAAAAATTGAAAATCACTCTACGGGGGCTCATTCTCCCTCATTTCGGAGGAAGTATCAGGAGGGGCATGAAAATGGAGGAGGTAATAACTAAAATTCGAAAATTTGAAATATTTGAGAAAAAAATCAGGGGAACATGAAAATCGAGGAGGTATTCACTGAAATTTGAAAATCCGAAATTTTCAAAAGTGCATCAGGGGAGAATGTGTTGCCCTCTTTCTCTTGGGGTGAGGTACTACAATGACGTTGGGGTCAATCAAACTTCCAGAACTGAGCCTCTCCTTTAGTCAATCCTCTTTGCCACTAACTCCTCAGTCACGTTCTCCGTGCCCCCTCGACATGGCGCATATCGTATCACCAGCAATGTAGAAGAATATTAACAATTTCTCAATAAATAATTCACAATCTGCTGCAGTGACAGTGACTGTGAACCGCCCGTTGTCCTCTTAGTGTTAATAAAATTATGCTAAAGACCTAAAAATTTAAATTAGACAATTTTTTCGAATAGAAAGGATACGATTTTAACCCTTGGTAGTTACTTAACGGATACACTATAATCTATGAAAATAATCAAAAGTGAAAGCAAAGACTTTGACCTCATTGACGACTCATTTTAATTCCCCGAGTCCTGCTAATTTTATGGGACTCACTTTCAGACTGTCCTTTTTTTGTTTGAGATTTTTTTTTTAATTTATATATTTTTGGATAAATTATTAAGATAGCAATGAGTGCGGGGGACGGTCGTACCGAGGAGGTGATCTACGTTGGCTCTCGCAAGAGCGAAGTAAGTAATTAATTAAGATAAGTTATCTCATTAATTTCTCAAAGATAATAGCACCTGAGAGTAGATTAATTATTTGACTCTTGGAAGTGAAAGGGAAAGTCAATTTATTTTACTCAAGTTTTTAAAAATGAAGGAGAGATTTTTGGTTTTGTTTTGAAGATAAAAAAGAATTCAATCTCGAGGAAATTCTTATTGACAATTTTCATGGATCGTTTTTTGATTGAGGGATAGTGAAAATACATCAGACATGCCATCAATCAAAGCCTCCTCATGCTTAGTCAGCAATTTCCACATTTCTTGCATACGTTTTCCCTTCTTCCAGTGTCATTATTAATTCATTATTGTTTTGCAGTTGGCATTAATCCAAACGAGATATGTAATAGCATGTCTCAAGGAAATACATCCGGACAAAAAATTCGAAATAGGTAATTAATTGTTACTTAGCGTTGCTTTATCACTTTTCCAAAGGTGTACGTCATTTATGATTCTCTGAATATTAATAATTGGTGAGAGAGGGGACAGTAAAACGTCACTGAACTCATCTATTACTTCAATTCCATTAAATTTTTAATGATTTTGAAGGACAGAATAATAATTACAAATTTTGTCCTGAATTTATCTATTCCATTTTCTCCTGAAACTATTTCTATCCAATATGAATTAAACCTATTTATTCAATTGATTAATTAATGAATTATTAATTAATTCGAATTTAATTGAAGAATTAAATCGAATTGATGAATTGTTATGAATTAAGCATTATAGATAGCAGGAGAATATTGCACGTATAATATAATTTATTCAATTTTCGTTTGTTAATTCTAAAAAAATTTCAAAATCTAATGCAATTTCCCATTTTTATTAATTCAACACTCAGACAAGACAATCTATTGAATTTATCTTCTAGTAACAATGAGCACGAAAGGTGACAAGATACTTGACATATCACTGCCAAAAATCGGTGAAAAAGCTCTATTCACCCAAGAATTAGAACTAGCTCTGGAAAGTGGAAGAGTTGACTTCCTAGTGCACTCTCTGAAAGACCTACCCACGACATTGCCAGAAGGAATGGCATTGGGAGCTGTTTTAAAACGCGAAGACCCGAGAGACGCTGTGGTGATGTCAAAAAAGATGAAAGGGATGACATTAGCAACATTACCAAAAGGCAGTGTAATTGGTACAAGCTCTTTGAGGAGATCAGCCCAATTAGCTCGGAATATGCCGCATCTAAAGGTGGAAAGCATTCGTGGAAATTTAAACACAAGATTGAAAAAACTGGATGACGAAGGGAGTCCTTTTGCAGCGATAATTCTAGCTGCTGCGGGGTTAAAGCGAATGGGATGGGACGAGAGGATCAGCCAGGTGTTGGAACCCGATGAAGCTCTCTATGCTGTGGGTCAAGGAGCTCTTGGTATTGAATGTCGTGAGTCTGATTGGAAAATACTATCTCTCTTGGAGCCCCTGTATGACGTAGACACAACACTTAATTGTGTTTGTGAGAGATCATTTTTGAAAACACTTGGAGGTGGATGTTCAGCGCCTGTGGCTGTTTGTTCCTCACTCAAAGAAAAATATTTAACCATCACCGGGGCTGTCTGGTCGCTTGATGGACAGACGCTTATCAAAGATACTTTGAATAAGAAATTGTATCTACCAGATGACGATGACGAACCTCCCAAGTAAGTTATTTTTCCGATTTATCTTTAAAAAACTCAGCGATAATCAGTCCAATAAATGAAAAATAACACTTTTTCATAGTCATACGATAAAACAACGTACTGGTAAAATACGATGAATTCATTTTTTATCAATTCCAGCTCTTTTAATTAAATAAACCAATTTATTGCGGTTCCAATTTCTGTACAATACCATTTTATGCCATTCAATGAAGAAAATACATCTACAAACACTAAATTTTAATTGGATTCATAATACCTCACCCTAACGATAGACTTTGCAAAATATTTACGTAATTAATCTAATCGGGAAATGATAAGACTGGATGAATCAGCTTTACTCGAGGATGAGTTTATAATGGATATTAAGAATTGGAAGAAGATGGCATTTTTATTGAAAGCTTCCTTCCGTCTTTCCTTTACGTCGATGTTTTCTCAAGAACATTTCTATATCCTCTTTCCTCACTCTATTCATGAATGAATAATTACCGATAAAAGCTATTGACGACTATTTCTCGGAAGTGAATATTTTATGTTGCTCTGTGTAGGAAATGTCCGTATCGTGAGCCGCGTCTCTACTGCAGCATCGCCCCTGGTAAGGTGAGCAGTATGGGTCTTCTCGGTGCTGAACAACTTGGGAAGGAATTGGCCGAGAGTTTGATAAATAAAAATGCATTAGAAGTTATGTCAAAGGCCAGAGAGGAAGTTCTCAGTTCATCGAGTTAGAAGTGCACTCCTGACAAAATTAGAATTAAAAAATGAGGAATGATTTCACTGCCTACGATTTAGTAGTAGAGCGGGAAAGCGAAATGCGTTATTGTCTCATTTTAATTTATCATTCAAGTAGGGAACGAGAAGAAAAAATGGACTCATTCAAATTTTTATAAGTTGTACAACTTCATTCTATCGTTGGTCAAAAGGAATCTATGAAGCGTTTTTCCTCATCTTTCTATAATGAGTTCATGCTCCAATCATTGAGACAAGCACAATGGTACAAGTGTTCTCTGTAATTATTGTATAAATATCAATAATTCGCACTCCTGAGACCACATGCCTTTCTTTTTGATTCTGTACAAATACTTTATCTGTTTTTTGTTAAAGTTTTTATTGACAAATTTTGTCGGCGTAATCTTGTGAATAATAATGTGAATTCTGACGAGCGTTTTATCACATCGAATTCGTCGTATTGTTGTTGAGAATTAATAAAACGCTCGCGTGTACAGTAAATGAGAAGAGGGTAATTGATCGATAGTTGTGGTATTTAGAAAATATATTGTATTGTAAAGACGAGCAGATTTTTCAACGAAAATATTCTGCAAGTCTATAATGGGTTAAATAAACAGAGCGGATATTTGGGTTTAGTTTGTGCTTTTAGATTACTTAATACCTAGAGTCTTTTATTCACGCTAACACTTGCGGGATTTTTTTTTTTTTGGTTAGTTCTGAATTAAGCGTTCTCTGGGTCAACTAATGGTTTGTTTTGCAACGTCATTTCTTTCTCGTGTATTTTTTTTGCTCATAATTTTTTTTATTATTTAGAATTGGCCAATTTGACAATTTATTCCACATCTTCCTCAGTCATTGTGGATTGCGACGCGAGTTTCTGCAACATTTGATAACAGAGTGTCAGATATTTTGGTCAAGATTTAGAGGGTTTATCTTTCGTTATAATTACCTGTCCCACAGCGGGTAATCTCTGCAGAAGAAGATGGAAAACTTGTGGTGGTACTGTTTTCTGCAGAACGCGCAGCAGCTCCTGTGGCTGACCACAGACAGCAACGGCGTTCGCCAAATGTTCAATTCCACCCTCTACGTCGCCACAAGTCAACATCTCTTCACCAAGTTGCACCTGTTTGGATAATAACTCAATGATTAGAGTGAATACTGCATTCGTGGGGTTATTTAGAGTCGAAGGACAATTATTTAATGGAAAAATAAATGGAATTATAACAACACGAATCACGTAACAATTTTTGGATAAAATGGCATTGGTCCTCATTTTAACTGGTCAGTTTTTGATGGACAGCATCAGGTCAATGAGGTAAACAAATAATTAAGTTAATATTTCACTTCCTCTTTTCTCATCTTACGACTATTTGTGGGTTATTTTTCAAGACTTTTAATCAGCAGTTTGAAAAATAATTACCTCTTGAAGGAAAAACCTCTGCACTACTTCATGATCCTTGAGATCCGGAATCGTTGACCCAGTCTTCTTGGCTTGTCTTTTCACTTTCCTCCCTGAGTAATCAAAGACAGAAATTACATAAAAACCTCATGGTTTGTTAGTCTAACCCAACTAGCAACCGCAAATACTCTCAAAAAGAAAAAAATCCAATGACAACAATTCAAAAGCCCGATAAGAATAACACAGACTGTTCTCTCCCCTTATACAATCCAGTTAAGCAAAGAAAATGGTATAAAAATAGCAAAATATGAGAATAAAAAATTCACTTACTCTCACGGAGTTTCTTTTTGAAGTCGGGATCACTCCGACGTTTTTGATCGAAGTAAAAGCAGTAGCCAACGACAATACCCGCTATTCCGACGGCAATGCCCATCGCTGTCTTTGAAATCATGGCCATCGTTTTTAACAGTAGAAGAAATATTTATTTTTTTACAAATGAATCGATACTCAGTGAAAACTCATTGCATCCCAACGGGTTTTGCCCTTTGCTCGTTTCAGTGCTTTCACTACCCACCATTAGAGGGCAACATTTCATCGTTAAAAATCGCCAATTCTCGAGAATAACCGATGGCAAGTCGACGAAGTTCTTCTTAAGTTCTTCACAAAGCCATTTCAGTATGAATACGTGAATATATTTCTTGTAATTGTTTAAAATTTAATCCAACAAAATCTGTTCAAAACAAATTACAAAATACGAATGATCTGATGAATTTTTCTCCATGATCTGTCGTTTAATTGTATTTTCTCGACATGGATATATCAAGTAAGTATTTATCAATGATAAATGTTTTGGAAAACAATGATGACAGGATTTTACTGAGACGCCGAGTATTAAGGATTATTAGATTCTCAAAAAAGGGGAGGAAAAAGTTATCATGATTTGGTATTTTAAAAATCATCGCAAAATTTCAGAATTACTGCAAAAGAAGCGTCGGGCCCAGGGCAACGGAAACATGAAAATAATTGCAGAAGTTTCGAAAGAACTTGGAGACATTTATTTCCAAACGGAAAAATACCTAAAGGCTCTTAACCAATACAAGGATCAAGTAGAAGCTTGCGAAAGTCTGGATGACGCTTTACAAACAGCCGTAGGGAACCGAATGATTGGCGAGGTTCTCACGAGCTTAGGTCGCTTCGAGGATGCCCTGAAATATCAAAATCTCTACCTCGAACGAGCCATTGAGTTGAATGACCTCATCGAGCAGCAGAGAGCTCACGCCGGTCTGGGTCGCACCCACTTCTGCATGAGTCACTGCCTCGAAGATAAAACGAAAAAAAAAGAAGCTCTCAATGCCGCTAAAATCGCCTACCTAACGAGTCTGAAAACTTGCGACAAATTCGAGACGTCTGGAGTGAATATTCACATCAAAGAGGTGATGACGATGCGAGCTAGATTACTCTTAAACCTCGGGCTTGTGCTAGAAGCCAAGCAACATCCTGAGAAGGGAAAAGTACTGATGGAGAAAGCAGCACAACTCTGTGAACAGAATGGACTTGACGAGGATCTGCACCGAACCAACATCTCTCTCGGAAAGGTCCACGAAGATGTCAAAGATTATTCTTCAGCCCAGGAATTCTACCGCAAAGCTGCAAATATTGAAGACCCCATTCTCAAAGAATCAGCCTATCTGCACGAGGCAGAACTTCTTGTAAAATGGGGAAAGTGGAGTAAAGCGAGGGAAATGTTGGTTCAATTGTACGTCCATCACAACAATTCTTCCGGCAACCACAAGAAAGTATCCAAGCTGCTGAAAATTGTTGCAATAATCCAATCTTGTGAAGAGAAATTATTGTCAGAAGAGAATAATCAAACAAGACTGGAGTTGTATGAGACGATGGGTGATGCTGCGTCAGTTGGAAATGCTTTTGAGACAGCTCTAGACTATTACAGAAATATGCTAGCGTGTGCTGAGATTGGGGATATCCAGGAGAAGATTGGAACGGCCTTGGTTAGTGTCGCTCAAACCTTGAAAGACCTGGAGAAGTACGATGAAGCTCTTGTGTATGCCAAAAAGGAATTACAACTTTGTAAAGACCCCAAGGAAATTTGCAGATCCGCTCTGTGCCTGAAAGACTTACTAATCCTCTCGAGTTCCCCCGAATCTCATATCCAAGAGGCCTTTGGCCATGCTTGGAAGAATGCAGAGAAGTCTGGGAACTTGGCCTTGAAATTATCTGTCCTCCAGAGCAGGCTGGATTACTGTATATCAAAAGGAGAAAAGGATACTTCAAAATTGAGACAAAATATCGCTGAAATACAGGAAATGACTCAAGACGATGAATCGAGCGATGAAGAGGACCTGGAGACCTCTTTGAAAGGTATAAATATCGAAATCGATGAGTTATTAGACGTTGAGGAGGAGATGCAGAAGAAGGAAGGGAACACAGTGAGAAAGAAGCGTGTACCAAGCATAAAATTCAAAAAGACTTCACATGGAGAAATGCCTCTACAGGTTGCATGCATTGATGGGGACAAAAAAAAAGTTGCAGAGCTTCTAAAGCAAGGACATCCTGTGAATTGCCGGGATTACTGTGGATGGACCCCTCTCCACGAGGCAGCTAACCACGGATTCTTAGAAATTGTCAAATTATTGGTGAATTATGGTGTTAATATTAATGATCGTGGAGGGCATCAGTGTGGCAAATTAACTCCGCTCCATGATGCGGCCACTTGTGGGCACATTGATGTCGTCGATTTCTTGATTGAGAAAGGAGCAGACCCTAGACTCAAGACAGCTAAAGGAGATACTGTGCTGGATTGCCTGGAAGAATGGAAGCGTAGAGTGGGTGAACTCAGTCCTGAGGATGAAGCTAGGTATCAAATTGTTAGGAATAAACTGAAAGCGATTATTCCCAGGGCGACTAAGCCCTCATCGAGAGGTGCTGACAACTCAAACACTCCACGTGATTCTCTGACTGATTCAGATGCAGATACCAACGATCTTCCAATGATTCCACCAGACTTACCCAGAAAGGAAAAAATATCTGCTGGAGAGGATTACAGGAGAACCATCGAGAGTTTAAAATCTAATCGATCAAGGATTATGACACCTAGTAGTTCGAATCGAAACGTTGAACCTCTGATTGATAGTGAGGAACTTATAATCGATGAAGACAATTGGCTGGAGGAGGACGTGAAAATTCCAACTGCCAAAAAAAGAAGAAGCGCTCCCAACCTTGATACTCCAGGCTCGGTGAAACGGAAATCTATTACTTTGACTCCAAATGAGGATAAAAATCCGAAGAGACGTAGGAATAATGATAATGATGAGGTGGAGTGTTTGGAGGACAGTGAGAACAGTCGAGATAGCGGTTCATCTGAGAATTTCGATATTTTTACTGCTAGTACGTCGAATTCTTCACGATTTCACAGGACGAAGTCTAAGCAGAAATCATTGCTGACCTCTGGGTTCACCAGAACGTTAGAGTCGAGAACTCCATCTCCTGTGTTTCACCAGCCAGACTCGTTTGGTACCCAGTTACGGGGTCAGAGGGTTGATAATCAGAGCAGACAGCATTCCGTAAAGGTTGAGATTGAGTTGGATAACCGTATTATCAAGACTAAATTGAGGATCGAGGACGATAGTATCAATATAATTGAGGCTTTAATGAATGATGTCGTGGGAAAATTTGAAGAAATGACTGGATGTCGTGGGAGGATCGAGCTGACGACGTCTTCTGGTGGTGTTATTGAAGCTGATAATATTTTAAATATTATTTATAAGAATGATGGGGTGCTTAGACTTGCTGGACGAGTACTGGACCTTCAAGTTCCATCGCTCGTCGACCGCTTCGAGAAATTTTGCAGAGCCATGCGAATCGACGGAGACGATCCTGAGCTTGTGAGATCATTGAAGTCATGTAAAAATACTGGAATTTTCCGGCTGAAGAGTGATGAATGTTTGGATCTACTGTTGATGCCAATTTTAAAGAGTCTGGAGTACGAGAAGAGTCTGCAGGTGTTGCACTTGTCCTCAGGCATTTTGTATAATTTGGGGGAGAGTGTAAATGAGACATTGGACAGATTAACGTCTCTGCAGGAGTTGCATCTTCAAGGATGCGACATTGATCATCAATTTTTGAGAGCAATTGATCATTTACCCCCTCAACTTCGAGTTTTGGACATGGGTTACAATCCATTGGGTCCACAGAGTCAGGACAAACTGGGAGAGTTGATTGCTCCTCTGAAGTGTCTCCAAACTCTTAACTTACGATGCTGCGGTTTGGAGAGATTTCCAGCAACGAGTATCAGCTCGAGTCTAGTGAATCTGGATGTATCTGGGAATTTTATTCAAGGAGAGAGTGTGGAATTCCTCCTTGAGAAACAGATAATTAATTTGAGTATTTCCAATACTTATAGTCCAGAAAATTCAATTCAAGAGGTCTTGATGAGAGGCATGAAGTCGATTTTTATGAGTCTCGAAACTCTGGAAGTCACTGGCTGTAATCTGACAAACGTTGATGTACTGCAGGTGATGGAGAAGTGTCAAAATTTATCAAAATTCGTTTTGGGGGATAATCCTGAGGTGTCCCAGGTGGCATTGGAGGCTTTAATTGGGAGGAGGCCCACATTTATATTGATCGACATGACAGGCTGTGGAAAGATAACAGCAATTCCCAGTTTAGGGTTGAGGATTCAGAATCCCTCAGTGTGTACTTTAATGGCAAGCTTTTCTGAGGAAGTTTGCAACTCGTGGAGAAATTTGTGGAGTCGTCAAGCCATGTTGTACAACCATCCACATGACGTTGTTATCATCAGACCATTCACGTAATTTTTATTTATTTCATTTTTGTATCAATTTTTATATTTTTTTATTGTTATCTCAATACCCATTTGTACAATTTGTTACCCACTTTACAATGAATGTTTTCAACAGTGATGTAACTATTTTCAAAATTTTTTGAAAGTATATCAGATAGACTCTCGTTGAGACCGGGAATCAATTTTCTGAGGTCATCTTCTTTATCTCCAAGGAGCCATAGAAAACTTATGTGATAGGACGCCTCCTGAAAGATCAAATTTAGTGGATAAATTAGTTAAATGTATGTTAAATGTATATATTGTAAAGGAAAAATGGCGAATAACTAATTTACCTTGTAGAAGGGAGGAAGTTGATATTCTGAGAGCAGTTTATTCAATGAAATCATATATTGTGATAGGGTTTGATCGAGCGGTTGGCACTCGAGAGCGATGAATGTCCTGGTTCTCTCTTCGTTACAGTAAACGTTCACGTTTGTTATTTGAAGTGTAAATTTTAAAGTTGACCTTGTCAGGTCTCTCAGGCTTTCTATGAATGACTCGATCCAGTGATATTTCAGGACCAAAGTTCGACTGAAACTCAGGTGACAGTCGTTGAAGATCAGGATGCCCGAGGGGATTGTCACATTCACTGATTTCATCCATGACACCAGAACTTCGCTGGGTTCATCTACCAATTTCAGTATAAACTCAGATAATCATTTTTTAATCAAAAAAAATTTTATCTCTACGTTAAAAAAGTTATTTGTAAGAACTCATAATTTTTAAGATTTTTGGGGCGTAATTGACTAGTCAAATTTCCATTTACTGATTGATTTTTTTATTGAATGTCAATAGTGAATAGAAATTTGGGAAATATTGGTAATAGATAATATATTCGTTATCGTTGATTATCAGACATTTTTACAATTGATTGTTTTCCTGAACTTGGTGGAATAATTAATTACATACATTCAGCATAAACAAGTGTTGCCCAGTTTCCTCGTTCATGTCCAAACGATCTAATACGTCCATGATGATCTCCAGGATTATCAAGTACAACTTCACGATCCTGTAAGCCTACTCTGACTGGAGTAAACTTTGGTAAAGGCAAACTAAATAAAAACAAGTTGTTTAATGATTCACGTAGGCATAACCTCTGCCACAATGATTACCTTACCTGTTAAGTTTTATTTTCTTCTCAACAGTTTCTGAAGATTCCTTTTCATCTTCTGAACTCGATGAATATTCTTCTATCAACTTTAACCCAGCCATCCCTGCCATTTTTGCACGAATTTATGTTGTGACAACCAAATGACAACATGATTGAGTCACTTGGTTACCAGAGTTCCTGCTAACTCCCACGTGTCCTCACGTGATGACTGACGCTTTCGTGAACTCTTACTTTCAATGGAATTATTATCTAACTTACTACTAGGATCGTAAAATGTACAGAACGCAGCAGGATGAAATGAAAACAATGTAAATACCTTTTTTTATTCTCAATTTTTATTCATAGGCTTAAATTGTTTTCAGCAGTAATTCTTTCTTTCAAACATATGTGAATGACTTATTGAAATGACTAATAGAGCGAATATACAAGTAACAACTGCTCAGGAGCAGGTTCATAGGTTTAAATACGTCCTGCGAATGTGTTATTAGCAATTTGCTCATCCCATTTCTCGATCCAGGCATTTGGGCAAATTATCTTGTAAACTCTCTTGAAATACTGACAAGCTTCGTAGTCTTCACCACGAACGTTAGAACAGCGCTGGAAATCCAAGAAATTCTGATGGCAGTTTCTGAAAATCAACATTTTCACGTTGAGAAAAAACTGTCCCGAACTCATCTCTGGATTCAGCTTTATGTGAATGAGTGTAATGACGATAAACGACAGGTTTTGAAAGAAAAAATGTCTGATGAAATTGTGACGGTATTTTGTATTGTGGAATGAATTGATGAGCATGTTTTACCTGGTCTGATTAGTGTTCGTGAATCTGGTATCTAGAGGTACCGTCCGATACTTCTCGGCGAATTCCATAGTGAGTGCCTCCTTCTTCATTTTGCTAATATTCCCTTACAAATTGTCTGCGTCAATAAATTCCAACAATAAACTACAATGTACGAATACAACTTCTTAAATAATCGATCCAGGAATATCATCTATTTTCTAATATCTCAATTATATCGATAAACAACGAAAGAATAATTACAGCTGTACGTATCGTATATCGCCCTGACGAATTATCTCATGATAATGAAACGTCAATCTAACAAAACATTGAGCACGAATGTCTTCTAGTTATCTTCACAATTATTTCATGAGGAAATGGAATAAAAATCGAAATGAAGGACTATAACTCTCCTTGATTTTTCTGATGCTTGCTCGATAGTCCATGAATAATGAAACAATAAGATAAAAATAATTATTGAAAATACAGGAGATTATTTGACGAGAGGCCTCGTATTATCCTCCTCCTGGCAACAGACTTCCCGATACTTTTTCACCTCCGCCATGTACAACGACCAAGCGTCTTTAGGCTGTTCGCTCTTCTCCTCGGTTTTAGGTTTGGCAACCATTCCAGTCTTGAGGATTCTACCCCCACGTCTTTTACCCACCATCAGAGGAGGTGGTGCCACTGGTTTCTCCTCAAGAGACGATGTTGTTGGTTTTGGTGTTGGTTGCATCTGCTCCTGCATCTTCTTAAACATCTCCATAAAGCTGCCATCATTGGCGAAGGCATTGGATTGTGATGGAACAATAGGTAGTGCTGGTGCAACTGGCTGAACAAGTTCAACTTGCTCACCATGATGATCAGAGTCGGACGATCGATGATGTCTTCTACCATCGCGATGACGATCCCTATCCCTTCGACCTCGACTTCTGCTCCTGCTTGGACTCCTACTGTTTGTCAAACTTCTACTGATACTTCTCGATCTGCTTCTTCGTCGATCGCGCGATCGATTTTTACCCCGTGATCTTGAGAGTGTTCTTTCACGTCTCGAGTGCCTCCTCGAGCGTTCACTCGATCGGGAACATCTTCGGGAAGAGATTAATGGGGAACGTTGCCTCGATATACTTCTACGTCTTCGTCTTCTCTCAGATGATGTGTTACGGGAGGATTTACCCGTCCTGTGCTCTGGTGATGGTGTATGCCGTGTGTGGGATCTCTTGTGGGTCTCCTGGTGGCTAGATGTATAGATTGGTGGTGATGGGGCCTCTGGTGTGTCCGACCTCGAGTGGTGACCTCGATCGTGACGTTTTGACTCCATTTTGATATTCAGCGTGTGGCCAATCCAACTGGGATCCACCAGCTCTCGGTATCACCTTGGGACACCTACAAGGATAGAAACTACCTTCTATGAGTACGGTGCTTTGTCTGCTGTCGGTCATGCCAGTTTACTCATTTTTTCTTTTTTTTTTTGCGTCTTAGTTTTTTGACCAGTTTATGGTTGACTTTTTTTTGGAGATATTAATGGCACAGCGATAATACGATACGTACAGCCATTTTACCGGGCTTCAGGTGGTTTTAAAATCAAGGGGCATCAAGAGATTTGTAGAGTGGGGTAAGGATCTATTATATATTTCATTCCTTGAGATTCAGAATATTGTTCTTCATTCTAAAGCGAAGTGGCGAGATGAGATTAATTGATTCCGAGAAAAATTGCTGTTTGCTCAGAATTTTTTTTCTGTTACAGAAGAAAAACTAATCATGTAAGATATATCTCCGAAGTTGAAGAACATGTTAGTCTTCATGATAAATTATTAATGATTAATTATTGGGAATTATTTATTGCACATAGAGGAAATTATTTTTAGGTGTAAATATGTCGGGTTATTATGATTTCGTTTTCAAAATATAATTGTGAAGTTGAAGTCGCTCATCTCATTCCCACTTCACAATCGAATTCAAGGAGAATTGTTCTTATTTGAAGACTTCCCATGTTTTAAGGTTATAACTTGCGGCCTGGAGAACTCAAGAAAATTCTATCCATACTTGAAAAAAATTTTTATCTTCTGGTATTTTTCAAGATAGGGGCAGAGGCCTTCCATATTTCGTAAAATGAAAACTCTTCGTTTTATGAAATAAAATTAACTGATAATCCCACAACTTTACAATCTGAAAAGAAATCCTCGTATTTTCACTGACATCAGCGTTCAATTTCACTGAGTGTCCAAACAAAAACGAATTATCCTTGCAAAAAGAACAATATCTTCACTTTATCGTAGCTCTTATATCGGTCGAGCATTTGTTGCCATTTTTAATCCCAATATTGGAATGATATTTCGTATAAATTAATCATGATCCTTATCAGTGTCATGCATATAAATCTTATGGAAAAATTTAATATCGATTTGTATTCACTCGCAATTCGCATACTCCAAATTCCTGGATAAATGACAAACGTCTTAAATCTATATTTTTCCTAAACTTATGATTTGACTTCATCCTCGCATTGACTATCATTGATTTAACCTTTAACCCTCAGTAAATCATCTAAATGTCTTACCAAAAAAGAAAAGTACTCTGAACCATCTCTAGATGCTCTAGATCAATGATTGACCAAGGATACCAATACCAATGTACTTTAATCCACTCTCTTCATGAATCATTCTTTATCAATGTCTCTATCAATACCAATCGTAATAGTTCAATATGTATTTTTCTCTTAGGTAAATTATCATTGACTTTTAATACCTGAATTGAGTCTCCTCTCGACAACAAAATGGCTACTGAAGAAAGTTCGTCTATTTGCTCTTCCCCGAGGCTTTTATGTACAACATGCGTTACGTCATGAATTTAGGGCGAAATTGCGGGGTAAAGGACGAGTTGGCCCGAGTTGGTGAGGATTGACTAAAGTAGAGGCTCCGTTCTGGAGGTTTGAGTGACTCCAGCGGCATCGTAGTACTGCACCCCAAGAAAGGGAGGGCGACACACGCAATTCTGGGGTGTTCATCAAGTCGACGGGGTGGTGGTGGCCACCTGTCGGAAGACGTCGGAAAATTTCGCATGCGTCCTCGTTACCTGCGCAATACAATCGCAGGCAAAACCTGCAATGAATACATGACATGTTTTTTTTTTCCTGGCTCGTAGTACTATTTGCGTATTCGACGACGCCAAACAACGCCACAGACACATAAACGTCAATGCGAAGATAAATTTCTAAAATGTCTTTGACGGCTGGGCACAGGCTTTGTCCAAGAAATTTGGATTCCTAAAGACGCCAAAACCATCTCCATGGGATGATCATGAGGTGAGCAATTTTTTTTCGAATTTTTTACGGTGAATTTAGCATGTGTGAATATGAAGGCATTTTTTGTGTTTACAATTTTTCTCGATTTGTCAAGGATTTTTTCGTAGTGGAGGGTGGGTAATTAGTCGAGATGGCAAGGGAATTTTCCGATGTTGACGAGTTTCCTGTGGATGGTGAGGACAGCATCGCAGGACTCAATGAAAAGCTTTTGGAATTATTAAAAAATCCTCCAAAATATGTGCAGACTTCGAGTTCAGTGGCAAATTCGGCGATTGATACTGAGGCAGATTGCCAGGTTGAGAATAATTATTATGAAAATGCAGGATTATTGCATTGCAAGTGTGCCATTGAGTGTAGCTTTGTCAGGAGAAGTCCTGTTCATCCGAGAAATTTATCGCAATCTCTACCGCCGATTGGAGTTTTTTGGGATATTGAAAATTGCTCGGTGAGTTGACGAGTTTTCATGATTGAAAAATTATTGATTGAAAAATTTTCAATATGATTAGGTCCTCAAAAGAAGATCTGCTGCCGCCGTAGCCCAAATTATAAGAGATAAATTTTTTCATGGTTATAAAGAAGCCGAATTCATCGTTGTTTGTGATGTAAATAAAGAAAATAAACAAATCATTCAGGAATTGAATGATGCACAGGTAAATTCAATAAAATTCCAACTAAATGCATTTTGAGTCAACTTCTTGTTGACTGTCTTTCTTTGTTTTAATGATTAAAGTGTCAATTATCAAATCACTTGTGAAAGAAAAATCACGTTTATGACTTTTAGGTAAATTTAATCCACGTAGCAGCTACGTGCAAGAATGCAGCTGATGAAAAATTGAAACAATCTATACGAAGATTCGCTGACATACACGGAAGCTCAGCTGCTATCATCCTTATTTCGAGTGACATAGATTTTGCTGCTGACCTAAGTGATCTCAGACATCGAAAAAAAATTCACGTTATTCTATTGCACAATGAAAATTCATCGGAGACACTCATACATTGCGCCAATGAACACTACAATTTTACGGAACTTATGGAATCACTGCCAATCAGAACACCCGCCAAGGTATTTGAGCGATTATTCTTCATTATTCCCCCCATTATTATCCATCAGATAAGATTGAAAATAAAATTGTAAGCAGGAAAACGAACAGGAAAAGCAGATCTTTTATCGTCTTTAATTATCTACGAGATATGCGGATAGCAATCGAGAACTTTTAATAACAAAATTATTGAGGCATTAATCTCTCCATGTTTTTACTTAGACAGTTGAACCCTACGATCTACTTATCAGTAACCTTCCGAAAGATAAAGGTCTAACATCTATAAGGAGACGCCTAAAACGCCTCTCCGAGAATTGTGGCGGTCGTGTGATAGGGATAAATTCAAATGCCGCTATATTACGCTTCAGCTCCCAGGATTCGGTTGACAGGTATAAATGAATATTCAAATATTTCCCGCATTTATGCTGCCGTTTGTCCCTTCCAATCTAATTCAATAAAAATCACCTCACTTGTGGATTCAACTGGCCACAGGGTGGGGGCAAAGTATATAAATATGGAGATGTTCTATCTTACCCATCAGCAATGTAACGACAATCACTAGCCGAATATCGTACACGGATTTAATTTTCGTTAACGTACTAGCATCGTTGAAATAATTTTACCGTTTTTAAGAACACATTGGTACATGTAATTTTCAATACAGTTATCGTTTTATTTATCTATTATTCTATTTATTTTGAGGATTGTTCGTGGTCGTATTATTTTTTCGCTGAATTCTTCGTATTAGATGAATTGGCAGATTGTTTATATGGGTGAGTTTAGTTTATGGACCGTGTGGTAAAAACGAAATAAATCAATGAAAAATCATATTTAAGATGAATCCTTGATTTTTTTTTTTGACTCCGAGGTGAATTGGAAAATTTTCCTGGAATGCAAGTCCATGCATATCCCATCACCAGATTTGCGATTACCTAATGAAAACTGATTAACAGTCAAAATATTAAATAGCGTTGCTTCATAATTTATTATTTATTTTCATACGCAGTGATTCCTTCCTATGATTGATCATTTTATTATTTTTTCCATCAATGCCCAAACGGTCGTTGACTCTATTGTCCTCACACGAGGCAAATTATCGTTGAGGAAGTTTCAAACCTCTTTGGAGGTCACTGACAATAACAAACTCTCTCTGATTTCATGTAGAGCTCAAAAGCGCATGGATGGTGCGCCAGTCTTTGATGCAAAAATTACTGTGAAACTTCTGAAGGAAAAAGGAACTCGAATAGCCCGAGGTAATAACAATAAATCGTTCATTAGGGGATTTGAGGTATTCAGTGGATTTGAATTGTTCGTGCATGTACAGATTTCTTATTTTCTCTCTTCTATTCTTTCACTGAGACTCTGTTTACAGTAAATATTCTAAGGCCCATTGTTTCGTTTGTAGAAGTCAGCTCGACCCTCGATTTGACGAGTGAATCTGTAGCTGTTACCGGCTCACCTATCCAGATGTATAGCGCAAATGCGGCTGTTGGTGTTAGGAGTTTACCCTGTACACCACATTATAATTCATCATCACCGATTGTTGGAGGATTTTCCGGATGGAATGGCATCCACTGTCCCTCAGTTAATCCTCATTCGGGGTAAATTCAATTATTTCTCATCAACTGCTACGATTTTTTTTTCTAATTGATCATTTATTGTTTCGAATGATGAAAATCCGAGAACGAGTTCTCGAGTCATGGGTTGATTTATAAAGTCCCCGGTGATTCGAACAATGACCCGGTTTGATCTTATCTGACGAAATAAAATATTTCAATGATCAATAGAGAATCGTAGACAATTTTTATTTAAAAATATTTTGTGCATTTTCCAGTGGATTCACTCACATTTTCATTGAATATTTTGAAAAATTATGAATTCTAGAGGAATGGTACCAGCCCCAGTTTACCTGAACCGTTCATACGCCAACAATTCTGACACAATGTACAATCGCCCCTTCACAGAGCCCCCACGTGGACATTCCCCCGTGGTGTGGCCAGTGGTAGGTCCCCAGTACGGTCGCTCTTGGGAGGATCCCTACAGAATGAACAGTCAAAAGTCCTTCAACAAACGTTCCCAACTCGGGACAGCCCGTGAGCCCAACCAACCCACCTTATCCAACACACCAGAAGGAATGAGATGTATTCGTGGTGCTCACAGTGGATTAAATCACACACAAGCTGAATGGAGCATGTTGAGGCCATCCTACTGCCCCCTTCCACCATCAAATGCCTTCAACGGCTCAAATTTTTGTCAAAATTCTTACAAACGTGGTAGCTCATCACCACTGTTCATGAATCAAGGGAGAGATCATTGCAATGGGCAGTGGAATGGACAGGGACAGCACATTCAACCCATGAGGAACACGAAGACACCATCACCATACGGCAATGGTGGAATGCTCCCCATGAGCCAACAGTCGAGTCGCACATCGCCCTATCAGCACAGTGAATCTGAAGAAGAGGTCGAGAGATTCTTCAATCCCATCAACAGCCGGAACAGTTGTCCTGTTGCTAATTCCACTTACACACCGATCGAACTTCAAGTTACAAATTTGGATCAGAGCTTGGAGCCCAAGGAAATGAAACGCATCTTGTCCTGTATTTTTATGAAGCACATTCATGTCATTCACGTTTCAGTCTTCATGCAGTCTGATGGCAATTTCGCAGCCAGTGTCAAGGTGCCATCCCTCCAAGACGCTCAGTACGCCATTTCGCAGCTGCACAGGTGTAAAGTTGGATACAAGAGAATCCTGATATCGTATGCACATGCTGGAGGTCCCAATCCTCAACTCGTCAGGTCACAGATTGTTATGCTCTTGCAGGAAGTCCCTGGTCACAAATTACCGCTTTTCAAATTCAGGGAGATGTATGAAAGTCGATTTATGATATCCATCAGCGTTTCGGAGCTGTATAAGATGAAGGACGTTTGTATTGTCACTGAGGATCCCAGTGGGCGAATGGTATCGTTGAATCCTGATCACAGGAATACACCATCTCCTTGCATTGGAAATATTACACAGGTAATTTATTTATTTATTCTTAAAACTCATTTATATTACATAATTACATTAAATAGCTGGAATTTGGAATTTTTTGATGATGACAATAATGTGCCGAGTCTGAGTTATTTCCATCGAGAGTTGAGTTATTTATTCCTTTCGAATGGCATAACTGTGATCATTGCTAGAAGCGAATTATTAATACCTGATAATAAAATTCAATCATTTCCCTCATGCATTCCATCAAAAATATGTTGAATCAAGAAATTTTTATGTGACTTATAACAGGATGGACCCCTGGAATTGCCATTCTGCACAATTCACATGCAAAAATCCGTATCAGACAAGGGCTGGGCCGAACAGGAAATGGCATCCCTGCCAAACGTCATGATTCCCCTAGAGTTCCTTGCAACACGAGTTGAACAATTACTCTCATCCCACAACGGAAGTCTACCACTCCCAAGCCTTCCTACGTGCTACGAGGGTGTGTTTCAGGAAGCTCTGAACGTCGATGAAAATGGTGTACCCCTTGAGCACTTGGTGTCCTGTGTCCCATCGGTTGAATTGAGACAGGGAATTGGAAGTGTAAAGTATCTCCTGTGGGTAGGAGACAAGTGTCCCGACGACAGCCACGAGGAGATCAATAAATGCGTGAGTCCACCCCTGGCTAATCAACTCGCATTATTTAGTAGAGAACTCGTCGACTTGCTTAAAACAGCTGCACACTGTCAATTACCATTCAATCGATTCATTCCTGCGTATCACCATCACTTCGGAAGGCAGTGCAGAGTGGCTGATTATGGATTTACCAAGTTGATTGATCTATTGGAGGCATTGCCCCATACAGTTCAGGTAATGGGAGAGGGTAACAAAAGAGTTGTCACCCTCTCACATCGTGCCCAAGTTCGTCGCTTTACATCAGATCTACTCCGAGTGCTCAAAGCTCAAGTGAGCAAACAAATAATGCTCTCTGAATTCCCCAGAGTTTATGCCCGGGTTATAGGTAAACCATGGGACATCGTGGATTACGGTGTGTGTGAAATTCACGATATTCTCCATGAGGTTTCTGAGAATACAGTGGTCGTCGCAACGTGCAACGAATCTGATAAACTCATTTCAATTCCCACACGTGAACAAACACCTGAAGAAATCGAACGAACGAAACAATTCGCTGTTGAAGTGGTGGAGCTACTTCGTCATGCACCTCAATGCAGCATGCAGTTCAACAAATTTGTCCCCTCGTATCATCATCACTTTGGCCACCAATGTCGAGTCTCTGATTACGGATTTACTAAACTGATTGAGCTCTTTGAGGCAATTCCCCACGTCGTCAATATCGAGGACGCTGTTAACGGCGAGAGGCGCATAAGTCTCACCGAGAAAGAAGGACTTCGAGTTTTGGGCGAGCAGATAAGCAAACTCGTCCTTAAAACTCGAGGCGGCCTCGCTGTTTCAAGTATTGCTCAGGTATTTCTACATCAATTCGGTTACATGCTGCGTCCAGAGTTCTTCGGTTGTAGCTCGATGCTACAACTGATGGGAAAACTCGACGATACTGTCAAAATAATTCAGGGATCGAACTCTCCACTGGTTGTTCTCGTGGATAAATCACACGCTCAGCTGGTGGGTCTCCAGTGTCGTCGTATCCTCATGGACCAGAGCCACCACAAGATGACGTTAAAAGACTTCAAGTTGCTCTACAGTGAAGTCTACAGCACTCCCTGTAATATAAATGAATTCAAACACGATCTGTCTGAGATTGTTAAATTCTCTGGTGAGGGAGATAAAGAATCTCTCCAACTGACTCCACTTCAGTGTTTAGCTTGTAATATTTACAAGATCCTTATGAGCCATGGGGGTAAACTGAGTCTCCAGAAATTAGAGAACACGTATTTGAACACTTTTGGAAAGGGTTTGAATCCTGCACAATATGGTTTTCCTACTTTGTCTGCTTTGCTTCAAGCATTACCATGCACAGTCACGATTAAAGAGACTCGCACTAAAAAGAAAAATATCTTCCTGAGTAAAAAATTGGCAACAGTAGGAATTCCATTGCCTTCCAACTTTCTATCTCCACACAGAGGTAATAATTCCAGCAATGAATCTCTAGAGAGTGATCAAAGAATTGATATCAATGAGACTGCGATTCCTGACAAATGGATGGGAAAGAATGCTGCAGTGTGGAATGATCGAAGAAATATCACCTCATGGAAGAAGGATCATCAGTGGGGGTTGTCTACTTCTGATAAATCTTTGAAGTGGCCGATCCTCGAAAGCAGTGGAGAGTCTTTCTTCAAGAGCTTGATAAACACTCCAACGTTGATAAAAGATCTACCGAAACCACCGAAGCCAGATACACCTCCTAATGGTAATGTTGATGGTGAGAGCACGTGGAAGTCGTCTGTCTGGTCGACACCACCTCATTTCAATCGGGATATTCATGGGAGGAGTATAGAGATTCCACCAATAACCCTTCCCACTTGGAATAATACTGATGTTGAAGATTCTGTATTAAACCTTCTGTCACCAGCAAAATATCTACTACCAGCTACTGCTAATCCACTGAACCCTAAGACTCCACCTTATTATTCAACTAAGCATCTTGTTATTGCTCCACATCCCTCTGAGTTACCACTGCCATCACTCACCCTAGCACCAAGACGTAGCCTACATTCCAATAATGACACATTAGAGTCGAGATTGTTAGGGAATTCCCTGGAAGTTCATAGTCCAACTAATTCGGAGAATTACAGTGTCTCGGAGAGTGAGTCTTCAGATGCACTTAATACAACTCCCAGCAAGAAGATGTTCGCTGGGAAACGTCGGCTTGCTGCACAGTTCAATCAACCGATGGATTGAGCTCGCGAGGATAATGTCGAGGTATGAATTTGTCATAAAAGATGCCAGGTGTTTTCTTTTATTATTCAAGGAATTTACGAAACGAGAAATGGAGAAGAGCAGAGATAAATTTTAGGAAATGTGAGGGAATCTGAGACATCTTTGTGTGGATGGAAAATAATGGAAGAGATAGTATGATTGATATCGTGAATTTTTTATTGATACTTTGCCTTCGTGAGATTCACTTGCTATGGAAAATAGTGCCTAACATTCTTCCCGACTGTGATATACAATATGTACGTAATGGGTTTTTCGTTTTTAATGAAACAGGGATTAGCTTCTTTTTAATTTTCGTTATTCTGATTATACTAGTATTGTTTGATGAGTCTCAGGAATAATTATGTGAAGTAATGAAATAGCAGATGGATATACCATGCAATGCAGCACATTATTTGATAGAGTGAAAGCAAAATATCGATATTTTATGTCGTTGGACTCGTAATTCCCGATTCTAACGAGCAAAGTGAGGTCAGAATCGCGTGATTACGGGCACCTAGAGATGAATTAATTTGCTGGAATTTGTCATGGTACTCCAGAATTCAATAACCACGAAGAGTTCAAATCCTTATCATAAGTATTCCATTTCCATTGTTTATAAATCGATCGTGTAGTCTCATGCACTGTTTCCTTCTTTTTAATTGTTGATTAATTTCGTCATATTTCCTAATGTCAAGAAACACAACGATAGAAAATCCTACGAATATGCATGAACTTTTCCTCAAATTCGAAAATAACAGGGAATAATTGGAATTGAATTCCAATTATTTATTGATATCGGGTATAGGTTGAGAAAAATTCTAAACGATTCTGTTGATTTATTTTATTGGAAATGAGACATAGAAATTAGTTTATTCAGGCGATAGCAATAGATCATTAATTATTCCACTGAATCTAGAATAATAATTGTATTTATGTAAGTTGTTTCCTGCTGTTCCCATACGTACCTGGAAGTGATCTCAAATAATTTTATGATACTCATAGAATTTACCATTCATAAATTAGATCATAGCTATAATTGATATCAAGGAGTAGAAGGGAAAAAATAAAAATCACCAATGAAATACGTTAAAAGCTCAAGAGTAAATGAATTAGTAATTGTTGCCTTCATTCTGGTCTTTGTCCTCAATTTCAAATAGTTCGTACATTGCTAATTGTATATTTATGAAAATATGTGCGAGGGCAGAGCATACCCTAATATCATATGGCTAATTGATTTTGTAACTAATTATTAATTATGAAGTCATATTTTTTTATATTTATTAATAGTTTTTTATACAGCTAGGAGCTTTTACATGGCGAAATCAGTGCGACCACGGGAATTAGTGAATTATATTGAAAAATATCACCATTTCTAGTATTTTAAGAATAATATTCAGCAATGATTTTTCGAAGTATTTTAAGATGATTTTACCGAATCAGTAATAAAATCTTTATCTCTGTAAAAAAAATGTAAAGGAGTTAGAAATTCCATAGACAGTAATCAGTGAACGTCATCATGATGCCCTAAAAAAAGAGGAATGATTAATTGAGAAAACTACGTTCAATCTAATCCAAAGGTGCGAATGGATTCCCCAGCGAAAATTTTATTCCAATAACGAGAAAATCGAAAAAAAAAATATGGAAAAAGTTCAGAAAAAATATGAATAAATAAAAGTAGAATCCCAGGAGCAGCTATGTGTAAATTCGTAATGAGTAATTTTGTCCCCATTGAGTAATTTAATAAAAAAAAATGAATGTCATGCAATCGATGTTTTTTTTCTGTTCATTTTTGCACCTGTCGTTATTTTTATATTTTCAAAAGTTTTCTCAGGTGTATTGACTGGAAGTTCGAAGGAATTTATGGGAGAACATTAAAGACCATTTTTTTCTCATATCATTCGATTCGTAAATCCTTGGACCACGTCTCAAATTTGAAGCAAATGGAATTTCACAATAAAAGTTGATGTAGAGAAAAGGATAAAAACAGATGATTAAACAATTGTGCCACAACAACAGTTTATTAATCCAATGATTTTGAGAATTCACTGCAGTGTGAGTGAAAGGATACCCCATTCGTTTGTTTTATCGTTTAAATATCTACAGGTTTAATATTATCACTCTACGTATGATACAATTAGTTATTCTCGGGTTCCTTCCTGTTTCCTTTCATTCCGGTACCGACTTCACCGTGCCTTCTCTCCCAGATCAGTCGATGCTTCTGTTTCATTAAAACATCGCGGACGTTCGGGTGAGGACCTAAATCACCATCTAAAAATTTCGACGAAAATTCATAATTTGTTCAATATAAAAAAAAAACAAGGAATTTACGATTTCACAATAGAGGGCAATCGACTCGTCAAAAAAATTCGCAAATAAATTGTGTCATGTGTCATAAAATGTAGACTGATAATTTACGTTGTGCAAACCACTCAGCAGCTGCTTTTTCATAAATATCGTACAAGTGATCGCAGGCATCCTTCCTGTCCTCAGGATTGTATGCACAACAGTCCTCATATCTTGTTCTTAGAATACTCAGAATCTCATCGTCAACCATCCTAATAAAATCATACAAGAGAACATCCTGATGATATTTTTCATTGACTATTGGAAAGTTCAAATAATTTATGGCATTCCGTCTTCCAAATCTCAATCACGCTATGCATTTATCATTTTCGACTTCGAGTCATACTATGAAATACTAAAAAAAGACAGAATAATTTTACATTTAATTAGGAATGATTGAAAAAAAATGCAAGGGGCAGGGCTGAAAGAATAAACTTCAAAGAAAAATCCCAGAAGATTCCTCTCGTGGTATTTATCATGTAGGTGATCATTAAGTTGGCCATTAATTGATCATTAAATAAGATGGAATCTTTTTAAAAATATTATACTTAAAATTAATGAATGAATAACAGGAAATTTGCTAACTTGTCTCTATCATATTGGCAGTTAGCTTCATAATGGCAGACTAAATCATCAGTGTAGCACTCGTCAATCGTTGGCACTCTCTTGAATTTTCTATGATACCACGGATAGTGCTGTTGATTAGGGACAACAATTTTTTCTGTCAACAATCAATTAAAAAAATCATAATAAACAAAACGAGTATAATAACCACATCGGCAAGTGCCTGTAGTCAATGAAAATAACCTATTAAATTGGACGATTAGATAATACCTCGAAACCAAACAACTGGTGCCTCAAGAGTTTCATGCACCGAGGCGAGAAACTTCTCCAATCCACCCCGGGGATCCATTGATTATCGCCAATTTATTAATCTTCGCAGGAAAAAGCCCGAGTTTTAAAAAACTGAATTTTTAGTAAGGACAAGAAAATGAAAATGGCAGTGAACAGGACTGATACAGATTCGATGTGGGGAATATTACTCACAATTGTTGGCATCATATCATAATAAAATCACATGAAACCAAAGAGGATTGACTAAAGTAGAGGCTCAGTTCTGGGGGTTTGAGTGACCCCAGCGGCATCGTAGTGCTGCACCCCAAGAGAGGGAGGGCGCCACATGCAATGCCGGGGTGTTTTTTTTTATTAATCAAGTTTTTATTGCAATGCTGGGGTGTCAAACGAGTCGACGGGGTGAATTTTATTTTCTGCGGTATGAATGCTTTTTGGTATTTAATTGTTTAACTGAAATTTAGCCGACTGTAGAACGAGCGGAACGGGGAAGCCACATCTTGCGGAATTTCAAATGGAAAAAATTATTCAATATATTGAAGATATACTACTAATCCTATCCTATTATCCTATTATAAAAAGGACAAACATCGAGACTAACGATATCTCGAAAGTTTGTCACGCTTATTCCTCATTGGTTCAGTCGTCTGAGGCGGCCAATTTGAATTTGGAGCTCATTTAAATTAATAATTTTTAATCGCGATTTTGATAATTAGAGCGCGCTGTAGCGCGCGTTCGTTTTCGTGTCACCAAAAGTCTCAATAAATTTCTTCGATGCCTCACGAGACGACACCATGTCCTCAAACAAAGGCTGAAGGTCAACAACAAAGCCCTCAAAGTTTATCACGGTAAATGAAAATCGTCACACACTTCCAATAATCCAAATGCCCCTCAACATTCTTTGTCTTATCACAAGCTCACTGCAAGATTCACTAAATACGTTCTTTCCCTCGGTTTTCTACACGTTTGTCGTCAACACCGGCGGTTTTGTTTGACGATCCGCGTATTATAAAGTCTATGCTCTTAAACCCGGCGATTTCCGTGGAATTTCACGCACTGAAAGTAGCCGGGCACCTCGCTCACCGAAAAGCGAGGGAACAATGGACTACGTCAGAAGATGGTGAAGCGTCGGAGTCCCCACGCATGCGCACAAGAGGCTACGGGCATTGCCATGCGCAGACACTCCAAGCGAATGCGCCTGCGCCTGTTAAGAACGACGCAGGACCGGCAACAAAGAATTTCATACGTGTTTGCCAAACCGCCAAAATTTCCGGATCCCGCCATTTTATTAGGCGGCAAATCGTGAGAAAAATCAGACTTTTTCCCGGTTTTTTGTGGGGGAGTGGATACGACGTAGCATTAATAACATCCTCGATTGATAACGACATTGTTTTTAGTGCAATATTGCTTCGTGGAAACCGAAAATCATCAGTGGACTGTGTTGATATCCGGGGAAAAAAATCGTGAGTGTGGGTCGGTGTCGTGTTGTGGAAATTTCAGGGTTTTTAGCAAGAGATCAGTGTGGTCCTGGTGGATATTTTTTGGGTTCGAATTTGTCAGTAGAGAGTGTTAATTTCGTGGAAAATAAAATGGTGAGGATGGGTTTGTGGCGTGCTGTGGAAATTTCAGTGTTTTTTTCAAGTGACAATGTTGAGGTTGGTGATCAGGGTGCTCTTGCTTGGTATTTTTTTGGATCCCGACAATATTGTTGAGGATGTCTACCCCTCAGGATCTGTAAGAAAAATCACGATGTGAGAATATTGTTGAGGATGTGTACCCCCTCAGGATGTGTTTTACAAGTGATGA
>NW_011887801.1:740080-785423 GCF_000806365.1 Fopius arisanus | reverse complement strand
CAAAAAAAAGTGCACAGGGTACATTCAAGTACTCAATGAGTACAATCCAAACCAACAAAAAAAAGTTAGATTTTTCAAACTTCGATGCCAACTTCACATAGCTGATCTACGCTTTTTAATAAAATAACGGTACCCAGTATTTTTGGATGAATGCGCAAAGTGATGCAGCGGTGTGCTGTATCCCCCCGATTATTCGTGATGCGCTTGCGTACGGTGGATGGCAAAGGGGTGATTGTGGGTGGGGGTTGGAAACTTGAGCGGTTGTACAGAAAATTCGCGGACTCAGTGAGATCCGCGGCGCGAACGTGTCACGTTTGTTTTGTTCGATCGTCGAATCGTGTTCTCAGGGATACCAGAAAATTCCATTACTCCTGAATTTTTTATTGATATCGCGAATACATTCTCTCATCTTGGTGAGAAACCGAGTGATTTGTGTTGGCAAACAATGCCAGAGTCTTGGGGAAAATAACTATTGAAGACTAATGATCACCGATGATGGATTATTTTTCACAACCGAGATTTTCTTCTGGCTCTCATGAAATTCTGATGAGCATCTGCCGAGTGGATTCACCCGGTAATCCATGAAAATACGAGTCGTTGTTTTCCGTAATCAAATTGATTTGCATATTCACGAGGGCGAGATGCCGGTAAAAATTGAAAAAAATTATTATGCAAACCACATTTTACTCGTGACGTTCATCATCCCGGCTCATCCCGTTGATTTGTAATTTATCGGCAAAACAGTGAATGAAGAACAGTTTATGCATTAACTCGACATATTATAGATTTTCAGTCCTCATGTTGAAGTGTTTCCGAGCATTTCGGCAATTTACCGCGGCTTTGGAACTATTTACTCATTAATAAATACGGATTATCATGAACAATAGGTAATACCAATATTGCAAAAATTTTAAATAACCCCCAAAACGATTGAAGGGGCACCTCCCCGATAAACTCAAAAATAATGTGATCACGGAATCATTGAGAAGGGAACAAACAACCGGTGTAACTCGTATTTTCCACTTGCGGAGTATTCCACGAACAATGTGCGATAAAATGCAGGTGAGTTCATGCATTGTTTGGTGTACCATATGTTTTTCTTGTATCGATGAATACGAGGCATTCAAATTTTGTTTCACTGCTGCCAAAATTGGTTTTTTTCCTCATTTTTTTTTTCCGATAAAAATTTTCATTGTCGTGAGATCCAGATAAATTCTCTCTCTTCCTTTTATCAAGCGCAATGACCATAAGCCAATGCATTAACTTACTGCCGGAAGTCAATGTATATTCGGCGACCCCATCCATAAAGTAGAAATACACTACTGGAGATATATATGCGAATGCAACGGCTTAATCTAATTTGACCACAACGGGATTTGCACAACTGCGTGAGCCAAAAGCTCCACCAGTTTCCTCTCTCAAATAACGGTGTTCGCGCTGAAGCGTTTGTTCACGGTGGAATTGTTCGGGAAACGAGAATCCCATCGCTGCTTAGTGCATCCTCTCATTGAGGCATCAACACAGACAACTGGCAAAAGGCTCTTTGCTTTGTGCATCTCGTTTTCTTTCATTTAACTATTTTTTTTTTCTGGTTAGTTTCACCTGATCATCCCCGGAATTCCAAAAATCCGTATGATTCCCACCGAGTTCAAATGACTCCTCGGATTTTGAAAATTATATCAGTATATCATTATATCATTCATCTAAAAAAATTCAGTGATACCCCGGTTTTATCGCGAGCTGAAAGTTTATGTCTCATTACGAAAATTTAATAGACTACTTTGTTCGATAATTTAATTTTACGAATTACTTTGAATATATACGGGGAAAATTGTTTTTCTTTTATCTCTCGGATTTTTTTTACTGCGATTTCGGGGGGGATTTTTGGATAGCATTTTTCCTGGGGATTGAATTCAATCGAATTTCTCATGGAATTGTTCATGATAATTTAGGGTTGATAAGGTGTTTTCTAATGGTCCTCGGAAATGCCCTCGTTACTCAGTACTCGCGTAATTTATTCTTTATGAAGTTTTCGGGGGGCTAAATGCTGCACAACATTTGGATTATTTTTTTTGGTCTTCTTGGGAAACGGGGGGCAAGTTAACATTAATTAACCGTGTAACCACTTTGTTTCGTCCGCGGTTTTTGAATGGCCCTATTTGTAAAGCGTAACTACATGTCCACTGTTTTATTTTTTTCTTTATTTTAGCCTTGTGAAACCGCCCCAGGGCGCCCTCGTTTTTCCACGCTGAATTAAATCGTCGTCTGGAGTTGGATTACTCTCGGTATTTATGCGTCTTCTCGTATTGTGCGGTAAAAGGGAAAGATGATGGGGAGGAAATGCACGGCTAACACTTTAGCACGGGAAATTTCCGGGTAGAGGCTTGAAAATTTGTAACAAGTAGTGACGCTTTCAATGAATTTCTCAGGCATTTTCTCATTAAAAATTCATTACGCCCTGGAAGAATGCAAATTTTTGGTCAATTTTTGCCGCGAAAATTAATTAAACATCAAGGAAATTCCCACAATTTCAGGAATTTCTTAGCGATCCCCAGAAAATTCAAGGGAATCTACCGGTGTATATTGATTTTCTCTTGAAGCTTTCAATTAAATTTCGCGGAGGATTTTCGTCGGAACAAAATCGCTTCAATATATAATTTCAAAATACTAAGAAAAAATGATTCGAGAATTCGATTCGAATAAAAAAAATGGAAAATAATATTGACAAAGAATCTCACGTCAATCTAAAAAACCGGCATTATCCTCAATAAACAAATTCACCAATTAAACAATAAAAAAAAAAAATCCGAAAACATCGACCCACGGGGAAAAAAAAAACATGACCTCCAGTAGAGCGGAATAACCCCCATCCCCGAAAGTACGATATTTATTCAAACGTGAAAAACATGTTGTTGGAAAATTGATGTCACACATGCGATATGCAGATGGCGAGAGGGTCTCCGGTGACACACGTATCAATTGTTCAGCCTTATCTCCAGCACGACAGGAAATTATTAAATCCATGTGTACGTAGGAGGCTGCGCATACCATTTGCCCCCTGTTATTTACCCCCGCAAATTCACACACATTCACACAACCAACGAGAATAATATGTTAACATTAAATAGAGTCCTCTGGTATCGCCACTATTTCTCATAGTGCTGGATCTGCATAATGCCAAGTCACATTCAACCCGAGAATTTCAGTCACCATATAACCACTTTCCGGAGTTAAGATTAGTTACTTCAGCATTTGATAATTTAACCTGAAATATTGATGGGGGAGGATATGTCCGTAATTCCAAGTAGAAGTCTAGAGTTTTGCAATTGTTACGCGTATTATCACCTATTTTACAATGGGAGCATTCCATCCATTAATCCGACCAGTGATATCTCACTAAATCCCAGTGTCTCATGCCTTTCCTTTCATAACCCCATCCATTGCGTCTCACTTAATAAGTTATAATTCTCCAGTGAACGTTAAAAACTTTTATATGACGTAATATAAAAGTTTGCCCATGGAATTCCTGGCACCTCGGCCAGTGCGATAACCGAAATCGTTTTTTTCTTTCTGTTTTCAGTATTTCTGGGATAATCATCTCTCATCAAGTCAACGTTATTTAGTACTTTTCTTTGATGAATTTAATGGGGAAATCGAGGTAAAAATGAGAGCTGTCCAGGCATCTGGTCGTTTGATCAGTCACTGGGAAAGAGTGTAAAAGACGAGTTGTCGGTTCGAGGAAAATCAGGAGAACATTCTCAGATCGGTCGCTTCCACGATATTTATTCATCTAAATTGTAAATTGAAACTGTTCCTTCGAGTTTCGTTTCTAAATTAATCAACTTCATTTGCGTTGTGTGAATTCAATTGTTCTTCTCTTTGTCGGTGAAGGGATGAATATTTGATCGCTATTTCCAGGTGAAAGGGATCAATTCCATCAAAAAATGAGGACTTAATTAGCTCTGTCATTAAATTATCTCGTTAACTGGATGAAAAATATCACTGATGTGAGATGTGTCGTTGAGAGGAGTCCTAGGATTCATTCCCGTATACTACTCTCCGGGATCTTTTCTTTTTCGTCATTTTCCTGTTGAGCTTTTTTCCAATCGCGTGAACAGAGAGGGATGGAATGGTTTATTTACGATCCCTGGCTTCTACGGTACAAAAAGACGGTGGTCTCGGCTAATGGAAGCCAAAGGGAGTTGCCATGTCCCTAGTGGAAAAGTTGAACGAATTTTTTTCGATTCAAGTTGCACGAGAAATTCGAAGCTAATGGATTATTTAATTTATTCCGATATTTCATTCGATTCCTCATTTTATCCCAGATTCATTTACTCAATTCATAGAACAAATCGTAATGTACAGCTGTAATTTTCGTCCATTCACTGTGACAACTATTGAAAATCATTGTTCTCTGGGAATATTCAAGTTTTCCAGTCTGAAATAACAGCTAGTTGGCAAACATCGACACTTAGTAATTTCCAAACAAGTAATACGAGTGCATCTTTATTCGTTGGACAACTGAACCGTCAGTCCTGACTTTAATGAATGACATAATCATCGGGAAATACTCACATCAAAATGTATACAGCGGAAATTCAATTGAATTCACCGAAGCGTAATGATTCAGGTTCGAGTAATCTCAACTACGTCAACTCAAATTCAATGTCGCTTTGTCAATCATTTGAAAAAAACTACCGACTCCCATTATTATTCAACTTGATTCAAGTCGAGTGACTCGATCAATCCGTATTTTTAATTAAGAGCAGCTGATTTTTAAAACGACAACGGGCTAATTTAAATCGGCAAATTAAATTGCAATTACGAATCACGATGACATTAGAGCGCGCATTCAATTTTTCAAGTATTAAAAAAATGAGTGTTTCTCGAAAAAATGTTGTCTGTCGATTTGAAACGACTCCAGCTGCATGAAATGGTGAAACTTCCAGTAACATTGGCTACACGTTACATTTAAATCCCCAGAACTCGGTTACCGCAGTATAATACGTCGAAACCCTTAACGACGCGATACACCAACCGATTAGGACCTCTCAAGCCGACAGAAACGACGCCCCCCATATTGCCAAGAGAAACATACACCCGGGTGAGCGTTATCTCGCCTCATAAACGCACGATTTCACGGGCTATTTCGCAAATTGGAAATCGCTGGAAGACTTATCTCAGATGTATCGAGCATATACCCCGATATCACGTAGTTGAGGCTATCAGGAGCCAGAGGTACCATAAGAATGCAGTATTTTATTAGCAATACGGTGGAAAAGAGTAATGACCGAATGACAGATCGAGGAGAGTGACGAAAATCAACGCGTGACGGGGATTTATTATCATTGATGTATCCCTTATCCCGCAAGCTCCCGGATTTGTGACGTAAAACATGATGAATTGTGCATTCCATAACGGTTGCCACTTTCTCGTTGGTAAGGGTAACACTCTAAACCGTCACCGTCGGCTTTCTGCTCCTGGTATCGGTATAACCTAATATGTTTCAATTAATCCTGGCTACCTGGATTAATTTGTCGTGGGTGGATTCGTTCGTCGATCCTCTCTCACATCTCCTATGGGAGGCATTTACCACTGCCCCTTTCACCCTCTAACCATCTACCGTATCAACCCCTTTCGATATCAACGAGTGTCGTTGTTGTTGAAACTCATTTACAATGCATATACCGGGTATTGCCCGCACATGTGGGGCTAAAGTTTTGATTATTCCGGAAAGAGATTATTCATATGCGGTGTGGGAGGTATGTATTGACGTTTGCAATTATTTCGAATGCCGCATTGTATCACTCTGTTTTTCAAAGAATCCCTTTTTAACGAAATATATTGAAATTGTCAAATGATTGTGGAAAGTGTTATGAAAGTGTTATAAATTTTTAAATCCTGAAATTCCTGCCTATTCTATTGTGGCTGCTACGCGTTGAATATTTTAACGGTTGAATTTAATACTCGAGGGGTTAATTCTCGCTTTAAAAATTGCCGATTCACGCTTTGTCTCTTCAAATAAAGAACAATGCCTATCAATAATTTTCCGAATGCAGTCCATTGTCCTGATTTTAAACTCAGCATCGGATTTCTCTTGCCAAGACTTTCAATTTTTCATCGCTATTAATCATCTCGATTCGCGCGGGCGCGTATTCTTCTGGACTTTTTAGCACCCCTGGATTTCCACGAAAATCACTAGTAATGCCAATGTGCAGGGGATGAAAATGAAAAGAAAGCCACTGGAGAAATAATTCAAATGCCAGCCTGACGGGGATAATAAAGTGATTCATATGTACAAAAGAAGTGTGGACCGCACCGAGATTTACGCGGCGCAATACCCGTACATTTTCGCATTGCTGATAATTTACATGGTGAATCGCGCAACGAAGAATCTCCCGGGAAATAAGAATAGTCTTGTCAATAGTATCTCACCGAGACCAACCGAGAAATATTAAAAATCCCAGTGAATGCAGTCCCCGAGATTTCTCTCAATAGCGAATTACATGAAATTTAAATCATGAACTCCTGTCGTTGAGCTTCTCGTATTCACTCCCTCCTTCCATCTCCGACGACCGAATTTTTATTACTCCTGCTTGTGAAGTGCCAAGAATCCATTGGATCGCACCAGAGTAGAATAGTCTCCACGGAATTTCCTTATTCTTCCCAGTCCCTGAGAACTCGAGGCGATACGACACGACCAAACGAGAAAATCCATGCGCTCAACCTTCCTGCCATAAATATCGGATTACACTCGAGCTAGAACCCCTTCAACCCAATGTGTGTAACTCATACTTCACCGTAAAAACGTAAGCAAAAAGGTAGAAAAGAGAAAATAAAGTTAAATGCGGAGAAATATCTCGTTTTACGTAATCAAGAGGACAGAGAGCCCTCGCAATATCAATTAATAAGAGACTGGAGATGCTCCTCTGGATTTTTAATTGCCCACTAAATTCCCCGGGTTCCTCTATCCCCGAGATTAATGAATACACCGGCATGGGTATATTAATATTTAACAAATTGTTTCAGTTATGGCAGTGAATGAATGCTGGGAGTAAAAAAAAAGTATCGGGTAAATGATGCGCCAGATGTTTTCAGGCTCTCTTTTTATGACGCGGAGCTTTAAGACCGACCTCTTCATTTTCTCTCGCCTGCTAACGTCTCAGATAAGGCGTTTCTCGCCTTGGTCTTTGATACAAAAAATCAAATAAAATGGCATAAAGCAACAGACCCGTGTTGCCCCTCAGCCAGTCTTTTACTATTCCCAATGTACTCGCGCTCTCGGATTTAGCATGTAAACGAGCTTAAACACTTTATGCAAATTCAATTTTGACGCTAGACGAGAGAGAGTCTCTTGAGGAAGTAACGATGAAGAATAGCTTTAGCGTTCTACTTGGGTATACACTGGGTATAACTCGAGTGTATGCACTGAGTGTAATGGGTTGTATCGACATTGCGAATTGACGAGACTGATATGCTAAGTTTATTCTCGCGTTTTATCTCGTGTGCACACGATCTGAAAAATTCTTTCGACAAATTCCCGTGATGCTATAATACTGCAAGAATCGCACATTTCTTCCTCGCTATTATAAAAATTAATACAATTAACGATAAGATTGTTAATAATTCTGTGAAGATTATTCAAGCATTTATTATCGAGTCTAGTAAATTTATCTTTGCGTTTTAATTAGACCGGTGATGTTAAACTTGATTAAACTGAAAATTGAAAAAAAAATGGGGAGTGTGGGAAATTTGCAGAACGGATGAAGAAGAATTTGCCAGGTATTGAGATTGAGATTGAGATTAGATTTAGCTGGGGGCACGGCGTGTTGGAATAATTTTTATCTCCATTCAAATTCCCCGCCTGACCCTTCAATGGCATTCCAGATAATCGATTGAGTGTTCTTGTCCTTTTGCAAGTGGCATTCTTCCGACACTCGGGTCTAGCCCGCTGAATCACCATGACAACGAGGGCTAGTTTGATCTCGAACGAGCTCTCGTTCATTTATTTAAAAGTTGAAACAGAGAGGAAATCCCAAGATTTAGCCGACAGTTCGTGCTTACAAAACACGAGTGATTACCCGACCCCCACCCCATCTGAAACCTCAGAACTTTTCTACCGATAATTTTCCTTCTATTTTTCAACGTAAATTCATCCCCTTACACCCCTTCACCACCTTTTTCATAAACCTGGCTCTTTCAAATGTTTGAACGCTATCCAAAGTTTTGTTAAGGGGCCTGAAACAGCGACTGGAGGGTTCACTCCTCGGTAAAACTTTGTGTAAAGTAAATTTAACATCGAAGGTTGCTCGCTCAAGATAAAACAGAAATAGCGGAAGCAAGGACTCTTGTTAATTAGCGTTATTGCCCGTCTCTTCGCACTCACGGTGAATTTTTCGAGTTTCAATGGTTTGAGTAAAGATCGCTCAAAGATTTTACCGGGATTCAACTCGAGGTGAGAAATCTCTTTGACCCCCTCCTGGGGGGTGGCCGAAGATTAACATCGCTGGTGACCATTTTCATGAATTTTCTCTGGCGCCTCTCGTGAAACTTTTCTCCTAGCGCCACATCTTTTCTGACGTTTATAACGGCCCACCCGCCCCTAAAGTGGCCAAGATAAATTGTGGAAAAGACACACCAACGCTCAGAGACGAATAACTGACCCCGAGGCACTCACGTACACATTAAACTCACCCCTGCATTCACCCAGGATTGCCCTTCCCTGATATTCGGTGGTACCACTATCATCACAATATTTTTCTCGCTGTAGAAAATCTCGGGACGTCTTCGGATTTTCTCTTCATTTATTTCTGTAGATGAGATTTCTCCTAATGGCGGAAAGAACATTTCTACTTCAAACTCCATTTCAATGGAATTTATTTCGAAAACAGCGAGCTACTGCGAAAAATTTTTTATCAACTCTGTTAAGAGATTTATGAAGTATAAATTTTTCGCATGTTCGTCTTGTAAAATTCATAATCTCACAATAATTATTCGTGAAGTATCATTTCTTAATCTGGGAAAATTTATGTTGTTTCCGCAATTTTTTTTTAATAGAGAAGAGTGGAAAAAATGGGGCAATATCATTTGCAGGCTGCAACATCTTGGGTGAACTAATTATCCTTTCTCATCGGTTGCAGCTGTTGTTGCCTTCTGCACCCAATCGGCAAAAGTTGGGTAATCGCGATACACCCGCGATATCAACTGGCCGGGACTTGGCGACCCTTGCGGGTTCTTGGAAATGGTTCTGCAAGTTTCAGAGGTACCGTCGGGAAACACATAGGTCATTATTCAACATAGGTCCCTCGACCGATGAAGTTCGACTGAATCGATAGGGTTGTACCTCAGTAAAGTCTAAAATGCCCTAACACCTGCATTAACACCCAAGCAATCGCGTTTAATTACAATTGCCTAACTACAAGTAAAAAAAAATGAGGAAATTATGAAGAAACTAAAATTTCGATATCAATCCTAAATCCCGAAATATTTATCGGCAACTGAAAACCATGAAAAAATTTTCCGACTTCAATTCAATTTTAAATTCACTTCGACTCTGACGTAATTTTTACTTTTCTGCCCAGTAAAAATTTCAATTGTAATTAAAATGACGATTTTTTTGTGGAATTGTATGGCGGTACACAAGTACTGTAATTTGTCCAGCAAAAAAATTGTAATTTGTAGCAGACAGATCGTGTTTTTTAGGTCTTGGCAGCCCTGCAAAAGCTTCATCCACCGGGACACCTAGGACAGGGCCAATTTCCCAGACCGCCTCAAAAAAAATAACGGAAAAGAGACCCCCTGGCCTGGCCGATGGGTTCTGCCAACTCCTCGTCAACGGGAAACCCCTGGCTGAGGGTTGAATGAGAATAGGGACAAGCAAAACCTTTTGTGAATTTATTCACGTACCTTTCCCTGAGACAAGCCCCGCCATTCCCCAGTTCATAACCACGAAAATTATAAATCCGAATATTTTCCCAACGGTTGGAATTGATTGCTAATATCCATGGAGATGGGGAGATCCGTCGAATGATGATCTTAATCGTCCCGTAGGATCTACGGAATTCACTGAAAAGTCCCTGGGGATTCCCTCATACCAATTATTACGGGACATTTGATATTAACGCACACGTCAGGCTCACCTCGTTGTCCCTTCAAATATCCCGGCAATTTCGGGACAAACTCTTCCGGACTCCATTTTGATCATGCGAATACTCATATTTGTGTTTCATCGTGTGTTAATACTAATCAAAACTTCAAGTCTGAATCAACCCCGCAATTTAAACACATGATTTTTCTGTTTATCTCTTGTGAATTGTGATACTACATTTGCAATTTAATTTCAATTAAAAACCTCACTAATTATTCACTTATGTTAAAAAATATTACACTCAGTTTTTCGTGTAAAACAATAATTTATTCGTTAATAAAAGCGAAAGTTTCAGATTGGCTTGTGGAAATTCAACGTGAAATATAATTTCATTTATTTGACTTCAGTCCCGCAATTCCCAAAAAATTAAATAATTCGTTAATTGTTCAATTGTATTTCTTTAGAATTTCAAGTGTAATTTCCCAAAATTGCAAATCGAAATTCGAGAAGAGGAAAATTCGAAGCAGGAAGTTTGGAGATAAAATTTGGGCAATGGGATTCATATTTCCGATACTTTCCTCGGTCACTCGATATCTCGTCCCGCAATTTCTCCCACCGATATATCGAATTTTCCTCTGGGTTTACGGTTACGCACTCCAAATAATTCAGAAATGAAATCTCGAGTTGGAAGTAAGTGATTGTTCTCAGGGGGATGGAATACAGGTGTGTCAGAGTACCCAGGACGCACTGGAGTTACCCTCCGAGAAATATCCAACAGAAATTTCAAAATAATTCACTCAATCCGCAATAAAAGAAAAATCTCTTTACCCAATGAATTTAACGAAAATGATGGACTATTTCATTTTGAAGAGTAATTTTTTTTAACGAGATCGTCCGCACGTCCTCTCATTCACCAATCAATTCCGATTTAATTGATGATTGAGTGTTAAAACGTGGAGATTCGAGTGGTGACGGGAATTAAATTGTTTTTTTTTTCATTTTTTTTTAGAAATGTTGAAGGCCAGATCAGAGATTCTTACTCAGTCTATCTCCTATCTCCTCTCATCGCCTAATCCTCCAATTCCCCCGCGGAACTGCCATCAGGCATTAAATCGCGAGAGGAACATCAACGGGTCTGCCTCCTGGTTGACGGCATCTTCCCTCAATGTTCCTCTTTCTGCAGCTCCTTCATGAACCCCGTCGCTGGTTTGCCTCCAACGAAAGCACACAGTCATATCTCGAGATGGATTTCCCTTCACCTTTTTATATCAACGCTTCTCGTTGTCGCTATTAAAATATTTATCCTTCATCCCTCTTCACAAATAAATTCGTGAGACCTCGAGCGGGCTCTTCATCACCCGGTGATCGATCGCTCTATCTAACCATGTCTCAACCGAAAAAGAGGGACTGCATATAAATGCGGCTAAACCCTCACCCCTCACCGATAAATTTTCATCGGATTAAATGATAAATTCGAAGAAGCACCGGGAATGGTGAGGGGGAGGTACGAAATAAGCATTCCTCGGTGCACAGTTTCACTGCTCAAGATGCCCTCGAGCTATCGAAACTGTCGGAGTCGTTACCGTGTACCGATTTAGTCTGATCTTCCGTGGGGCCATTGGAATTCGATTAGAACACTTCCCTATTGAGGAGTTTCTTCAATCCAATTGGTAAATTCCATTCAGCTATTATCTGTGAAACAGAATTGAGGGAGAAGCGGCTATTTTTGACTTGGATACCTTCAACGAGGTTAAAGCAATCCTCACCTCTCATCTATCAATTTATTCCAATTTAATTAATGATTAAGTGGTAAAACCATCTGAGGATTTACTAATTATGCTGTTACGATAAAACGATAAAACGATTCATCCGGAATTCTACTATATTTATAAAAAATATCACGAAACCTTTCTCTCACTTCAAATCGATGGCGCCAATATTAAAGTTTAATTATTTCTCACGAGGACTCGACTTTTGTTTTGATTTCACTTCAACTGATATCGTATCTTCGTCGGAAATTTGTGGAATTTCGTGATTGAACCTTCCAATTTAATGATAAAAAAGATTTGATTTTTTTACCCCTGGCGTTCACGAGTCCTTGACTCGAAGTTGAACGACTTATTTTCGCCACTGAATCCAAGATATTGATTTCCCAACCGGAGAAGTAGAAAAGGCTCAATCCAATGGTGACATTGTACCCCCGACGATCCCCCGCCCAAAAAACTTGTGTGAAAAGTCAATTATAAAAACTTTGACGAAGACAGGATCGTGCCTGCATCTCAAACTTTATTCTCCCAGGTCGTGCTACATCAGGGAAAACCTCATTAATCCCATAAAACTTGGGGTGAGTACCGTAGGCCAGTACTGAGTGTGAATTTACAGCAATAACCTAGGTTCAAAGGAAAACTGATCCAACTATAATGGATTTTCCATTTTACATCGCGAGGTAGTGAAGACACTGGAGGGAAATCCGAGTTATTACGAGCCTTCTCAAGAGCCATATGAAATTTTGCATCGCCCAAGTAAAACATGTCCTTTATACCGCGCACGGATCTCCGAGTGTTCGCGGAAAATGACAAATTTGTGATAAAAAGAATTGCAGAACTATCCGAGAAGGCAGACGTTTGATCCCGCAGTGTAGAAAGATATTTTTCCGGGTTGGGGGATGTGAAAAAGAGGACTGATTCGAAAGATAGTCTTTCTGATGGATCACCAGGAGATGCCTAAGCCTCGTCTACTCTAGAAAAGATTGAGGGGGTTGAAAGAGCGAGAAAAAAAATCTACGACCGCGTGCTGGGTGTATCATAAAAGCTTTACGGGTCTGTAAAAATCCAGAGAGTTGCGTGTGTTTCTGCTGTGGAGGGATACGCCGGTAAATGAAATAGTGATACGGGGCCACATTGTGTCGGTCATGAGTCTTCTCTTGGCTTTTGTATTTTACGTATGGCTTTCTCCCCCAGGAAGCACCAGGGCACAGTGGTGAAAAAGAATATATTCTAGTGCAGTGTCTCCCTTCGTGATGAATTTTTTACCTCCTCATGTCACTGTACATCCAAATGTCGCCCTCAATGGGCTCGAAAAATTCAGCTCACTCTATTTTTTATGAATACTGCGACTATAATTCACCGAATTTTCTTTCCCTCATTACAACAGAAATTAAAATCTCATGATAATGAATAAATTATTCAGACTTTCTCGAGAAAAATCAATGAGATCAAGGAATTTTTTTCGATGTACCCCCACCCGAAAGGAATGCAATATTTTTCGATTGCAGAGGGCAATGGAATTCGCATTCTACCGTCAGACGATTGCCTTGAGGAGCGATTATGACAGACGCATTCACCGTCGCGACGGACACCTCATCGTGGGAATAAACCAGCGTGACCCACTGGGATGAATATAATTTCCCCTGTGTACCATTTATCGTTGCCCTCTATATATACCTATATCATCAAAGTTACTCGAGCTTGAGGGTAAATGATGCCCCTCGGACACCTCGCACTCATCTCTAAGATAATTTCCAACTCAGGGTCTTTTCCCCACTGTCTGTCCCGGAATTCTGATGCACTTGTGCATTCAAAACGAGTGACTATCCAATCGAGCTTGAATTTTCTTGGGATTATGCAATCACTTGGGGGCTGATGAGGTGATCACCGTCTGATTTATCTCGCTCGATCAATTTCATTTGACGGTTTAACGGTAAACAGTGACAACTACTGGGTAATGGTGAATGTTGAGTACATACAAATCCGTCATTATCCTTTTGCCAATGGGTCTATGAGGAAGCGAATGTGCCACTGGCAGACGACGATGTTTGTCGCTGTTTCTAGCTTAAACCCCTGGTGCCGTTGATTGATTGCACCTGACTCCGTAATTACGCGAACGATTACCAACTCACACAGGCACAACAGGCAGTAACATCCAATTCCATTTCAACTGGTATATCTTCGGGTAATACTGGGGGACAAGAACGCGGATCAGGTGGATTATCCCGAGACATCGACGGGAAATTCATTTTTTTTTTTATGTCGTCAAAGGGGAGTGCCACCGATACACTGACACGTACGTTCAGAAAAATTAATTTCCCAATAGTGAAAATTTTTGAGAAAACTCGGGAGGTCGGGGGGCCTTTTCTCGGGGCCTTTTCTCGCAGGGGAAACGTCTTTCGTTAACGGGATGTGATCCGTGAAGGAATGAATGATTCGTTGATCACTTTCGCTTGGGAATTTTTAATTCGGGAAAATCTTTCGTTCGAGAATTTTATTTTTCCACGCGAATCTTATTCTCATAACGCAGGTTGCCGATTCGTAATAAATGCTTTTTTTTATCTGATTAATTAAAATTGGTAGTGGATTAATTTTTTTTTATTTTCGTGGAGATGATTATCTTGAGGGACGTGTCGGATATTGCGCATCTTGACACTTGGTAACTCCCCAACTCCGTAACTACTCATCTATGTAATATCTATACACTACCAATGCCATATCCGTAACGCACCATTAATCGATGCATCGACTAATTGTCGTCTAATGGAACTGATGATCGAGAGTAATATCGTGTCATCGCTACAGTCCAGGGAGTTTCTGCAAATATATTTGCCCTACTGTCTCGCACAATTAATTGAAATGACAATATCAATTTATTTATTACGTTTAAATTCAAGTCCGGAATATTTCGGTTAACTCTATTTACGCAACAATTTTTAACATTAATTTTTTTAATAAAATCATTTTCGGAAAGTTTTAGCCCGCGGAGGAAAAGCCATCTCAACTTTTAATCATTCAATTAAATTCGTTAAATCTAATTAATTAAAATTACTCAAGCCCGCAGCAAGTTATGGAATGAAAAATAAATATCAATTATAACGAAAAAATGTTTAAATTATGTTTCTTATAGCGTGACAAATTGCCTAACCCCTCATTTATTCAATAACCATCAAATTTTTTCGCGTACCCACGTACCCACGTGCCCCCGTCTCGCAATTAATTGAAAAATTACACTGTCCTCAGGGAGTAAGTCCCTCGTGTTTTTTTTTCTCACACAATAAACGTAATATTAGCATACTCCAGTGTCAAAGTGACTCCATAAACCTTATCCATCACCGAGTGTGCATTACAAAGTTTTACCAGCCCCTGGCACATGGTGCACCTCGGCAACACACCCATTTTACCGTAATACATTCACGATGCGTTTTCCAGTGAGTAAAAGTGCCGAGTACCTGACAAAATGACGGGGTTAACCCAATCTGAAAGTCAGTCGTGCCGGGAGCGTTAATTATACGATGCAATTATCGTTCCAGTACTATTTACGGAGATAACGCACGAAGGAGGGAGGGGGGACAAGAGGATGAGTGGAGAAATTCGTAAGAGGGGTATAACGGATGGTTGCATCCGTTGGGTACACCGAGGGGGTTTGCGAGGGGGATAGGCAAAAAGGTAAAGTGAGAGAGGGAAATGCGTGGGTATACAAAGACACCTCTAGTTGTTCCTCGTAGCCACCTATTTGGTACGACAAACTCCATTATACGGGCAAACAAGGGAAGGGGGCCACGGTGGGTGGTTCTATAATGAAGGTATACGTTGTTGCATCGCAACACATCTCACCGACCGATGAGAATGCACGCGTCGCATGCAGCCCTGAGGTATGCCTCTGGCATAAATGGGGGTAAAGCTTGCCAAACAACTGCGGAGGACCCGAGTTACCCCCCCCCCCAAACCTCGCGTACCACCCGGCCCTCTTACCCCCTCTGTTAGTGTATTAATGGGTGCATTAGAAAATAAGGCGCATGGTACGCCCAAAACACGGGTATTTCACTTGACATTATTAATTATCTCTACCGGAGGTACTGACGACTCAATCACGAAAGCTTCTGGGTATCAGTATTTTTTTATTATTCGTCCCATTTTTTTTTCTTTGCATCGATATTATCATTTTTTTAGTCTTCATTCTTTATTCTGATTGCGCGAAATCGAAATTTTTATTTTTATTTTTTTAAATTAAAATAAAGTATTTTGGGGACAGGTGAATTATTTTTATTGGTAATTGTGAATTTCATTGTCGATGGAGGAAAACTATGAAATATGATGGTAAATTTACTGGATATTTTTCGCTGTTATTTATGGCGAAGTGATTAAACGAAAATTGAGGTACATCATCTCGATATAGTGCGACCCAGTAAAATAGAAAATAAATCACCAGATTTAATAATTCCAGTAAAAAAGTGATTAAAAGCCCTGACCGCAGGAAAACCACAATTTTTATCTCCGGTAATATAGTCTTAACGTCTCACAAGCCATAACCCAATCCCCGAATAGCGATATTCCCAAAGAATGTCAGAATGAAGGATCAGAGAGAACTTTTCTCATCAAGTTCCTTTGATTTGTTGCAGGGCATCATGAAAGAGAATTCTTCAAAAACGATACGTATGAGCGGACACAGGATAAGGCATTTGTGGTGAGCATCTAGTCATACTCCTTTTGTGGAGATAATTCCTGAAGAAAACCCCCCGAGTGGCTTCTCATTTACGATAGTGGAATTCGGTGAAGTGGAAAAGCTGTCTCTGTGGCCAGAGGAAACCAATGACGTTGAAGGATATTGGGTTCATCAAGAGTTACCAGGAAGCTGGGTTGGGTACATCTTCCCGGTGTCATCGTGATTATTGACGTATCGTGTTAAATATCAGAAGGGAATTGAGCTGGGTATAAGAAGCACTTGCTGTGCTGAAGCTTGTGCTGTGAAAATGATCCTGAGGTACACGATATATTGAGAGGAATAATCCAAGGTTGCATTGACAATGGCGATAGAAATTCCGAGGAACATGATGATATTGTCGGCATGGTTGGGATTATTCATCGTATCCCTGCCCTCTGTCTACCCCCAGATGCCATGGACTCCGATATTCATTGGAAAAGACAGTGAGTATCGAAAATATTCTCCGACATGAATAAACATTTCAAATAATTCTCAATTAGACCCCACAACGACTAGCCCCACTCAGTTCACTCCCTCCCATCCCTTAATAATCGATACCCATTACGATAAATCCATCAGATCCCCCCCCCCCCCGGATTTATTAATTTCAGCTACTTCCGAGTGAGGAGAACTGGGGAGACCTGGGGCTCAACAAATATCGTGTGACAGAGTTCAATAATTCCAAACGAAATCCATATTTTCATAATACAGAAACCCTTGATAGCTGATATCAATTCAGAACGTGCTCCAGCACTCGGTTGATAACTCATTTCGATCTTGAACAGTGAAAAATTTGGCCCCTCGTCAGAAGGTAAATCCCGGGTATTGCTTTTTCGTCGATATACAGCGAACGGGGGAAATTGCTCGATTGTTCATACGGTATTAATTTTCAGACCGGTGTCTGATCCGCGAGGAGCGAAACAACCTGGCAAATAGCAGACAACCGATTTAAAATTCAGTGCACGCTGTGTCGACACTTTCCAGCGCACCTCCAGTACATTCCCCATTCCCTGTAGGATAGAGAAAAAAAAGAAAAAAAGAAGAAAAGCCCCGGGCACTATGTAAAATTGAAAATTATTTTGTTCTATTCCTCCTAATCCAACCGCCCACCGCCTCATGACGATGCATATCGTGTTTGTATTTTTATTTATCTCCCTGGAGATGAACGTAACTAGAATTCAAGGTGCTTGAACTCCTCCCCGATGCCGCTCTATGAATAAAATTCGATCCACGTACAGAGCGGATCGAAAAGTAATCACACTACCCCGTCCAGTCATCTCTCCAACCCCTATTCTACTGATACATCTGGACCCTTTTATTTATTTTTTTTTTCATTGATAAACGCACCCCATCCAGCTTTTATGAGTGTCTCGGGGGTGCCTCGGCGATGAGCTGAATCAATCCCAAACGTGTGCCAAGTAACTCAATTTCCGGTTGGGCATATCCCCCGGTCAACACAACCCGGGGGCACTTCTTCAGGGATAAGGAGTCAGTGGTTGACTTGTGTCCCAGAAGTTTGTTACTGTGTGTGTTACACTTGTTTTGAGGAAGAGGACGACCAAAGATTGACCCGGCAAACCTGCCAAGTGAGGAGCCCGAGAAATTGCATTTCCCGTTGCTTCTCCTGGTACTTTTCTATTTCCGATATAATATCGCTCCTGGAGGATGCTTGCCCATTGAGAAGAGGTCAATTCGAGGGATCATTGTCTTTTCTCTACATTCTTTATATTGACATCTCAATTTTTCGTTTCAAGGGAAAAATTGGCTTTAATAATCCTCGCGAGTTCTGTGATCCTATGAGAATAATCAAATTGACACGTGTAATGAGCGTGCGGGAAATTCGGAAGTCCTGGATTACACGAGTACACAGGCTTGTTAATTCGGTCTCACATGCGTTGCACTGATTTCCGGATGGGACAGTGGAAGCCACAACCTCGCTATTTGCTAGAACTGTACTTAGTGTTTAAGGTGGTCACCGGGAGTTTACTGTCATCAGGGGCAGACCGGATCTCAATTAACACGAGTCAACCCTCGGGCACGAATCAATGGACTGCAATCCATCCCGATAACTTTTAAGAGCCGTTGATTCATGGCTGGCACGAACCACCCGGCTAATCTATTTCGACGATAATTTAACGTGGATTCTAATGAATCATCGTCTGGTCTAGGTGATTCAGCAAATTTTCGAGGGGTTTGGGGCTGCCAGGTAACTACAGTATTACGGATCGATAGATATTGCACGCCATTATACTATTATACTTAAACCCCACCCTGGTGATTCAATTATTTTTGGAATCAACTTTGTTATTCATTGTGAAATATTTTTTATAGTCGAATCAAATGTAAAAATTTTTCGTGAAACAATGGCTATTTTTTTGGAATCTTTTTCCCCCACCCTTTAGTATTTCTTGTGTAGTTTAGTATTTTAAGGTGAGACAAGTTTTCGTACGATGTGATACATGCGAGTTAGGAAAACGTTGCAGAGCAATCTCCACCTGAGCCCGGTGTACACAACCCCCCGGTCGTTGAGGTGTTCAGGTGGTGCTCGGTAACCGAGTGTGGAAGTATGAAAGTTTCGATGGTGGAAACTGTAATCCTGTTTCCAAAATGCTGTACAAAGTAAAGGATGGCAGGGGCTGTTCTGCGTTGCATTATCTATGTGTCTTTGACCACTGACTACTCGTACACTGCGGTTCGGCAATTTGCCTTTGCCAGGGTGGAGCTTTTCCATGGGCTTTAACTTGCTGAGGTTATGGGGGGACACCATGGCCGGAGGTGGGAGAATATATGGAATTGTAACGAATGGCAGGACTTAAACTCGGGGGAAATAATTATTCAGAAAGCTCTCGGTGATGTCGTTTCAATTGCTCTCAGTAACAGGAATATCTAGTCCGGTGACTAATTATTTTCAGAATATTTATTCCAGATTAAGTTATTAATATATTTATCATTTTTGATGGAATATTATTCGTACGTCTCAATTAGCTCGGGGAATTGATACCGATCCGGGTAAAAAAGTTGTAATCGGAATATTTTTTCCAAATTTCCAAAAAATTTCTGGAAAACTTTTCGAAAAATTTTTCTTTTGAAACAAAAAAAAAATGGGAAACAAAACATATTTTTCTATGCAAATTTTTGAAAAATTTTTCAAAACCTATCCCAAAAATAAAATTGTCTTGTTTTACGTTTACCAGAAATTTTTTGAAAATTTGGAAAAAATATTCCGATTACAATTTTTTTTAACCCGGAGATTAAAATTTTAATTGACACTTTGAATTAGAGAATTTGATAAAGGATCGTTAAAAGGTGATAGTCGTTTAATTGAGAATGAAAAATGATAAGAGAATTCTCCGCGGCTTTAGGGAAAACGTGATGAACACAAATGGCATACAAAATTACAGTTGATGATTTCTCTCTAGTTTATGACTTTCCATTTCAATAGAACGAAGAGTCGGGGTGAAGAGAAATTGGAGAACAGAGGAAGGATAAATTAATGTACTAGATTTTAGAGTATGCCGTTATGCAGTATGAGGGAGTCGAGGATAATGCGGTGCACACGCGGCGCTTAGAGATTAGCGTATACCCGGTAATTTACCACGTGACTTGTACCAGTCCTTCGGCGGATCCCATTACCATATAGTAATTACCGTAACTTCATTATCCCTCTCTGACACAGATAACCGACTACCACCCCCGAAAATTCCATTGACTCTTGTCAACGTGCTCACTCTTTAGGAACGATAACTAGAAATTTTCGTCATGACATGACGCGCCTGTTCTGCTGTGATAGGTCACTCACTACCGAAAGCAAAATAAATAGGAGAATAAACGACATTATTAACATTTTTTCACAATCTCAGTCCTAATGAGCAAAACTGTAATTACCCCGAGAAAAATGGAAAAATGTGAATCAAATAAAAATTTTTATCCAATCCGCGAAAAAAACATTCAAATTGAAGGAAATTCTTCTAGTGTGAGAATTGTATTTTGATAATAATTATTTAATGTAAATAAAAACAATTCTTTCGAAGGATTGAATTAAACAATATACAAATAATGAAGCTGTGACTCATTTATTAAATGATTAATTTGATACCGGGAATCCGGGCTTAATAAAAGTTAAATGCCAATGGAGTGAAAGACCTACAAAATTCATTTCGCAATTCCGATATGAAGTGGACAACAGTGGGGGCAGGATAAACGATAGAGAGGGCGAAAAAAAAAAAATAAAATAAGTGAACAGAAAAAGGAGAGGATAGTGAAAATGGTTGGAGATTGTGACCCTATCTGCTGCGATTTTCATTATCCCCATCCTTTCCATTCTCCTCTTTTACAAGCTCCACTCGCGCCATATTGTCTTTACGGCATCTTATTCATTATCTCTTTCAGGGGACGTACCGGCTGGTGCAACCCCCTAGTTCCCTATTTTTTTATTCATTTTTGTTTTATTTCACTGCTATTTTGCCCCAACAAGCGGAAATTAACAAGAGATTCCCTGGGATTCAACTAACTGCTTTCCGCGTATTGTTGATTCTTTATATTCATTATTTCTACGGAGTTTCTGAATTCATAATTATGAATATATATTTTATTTCCACGCTTGTCTTTTTTTTACATAATAACGAAAGTTTTCGCAATTTTTTATAGACTCAAAGAGTAGCTGAACTTTTTCATTCGTTATCTGTTAAAGTAAAAATCAGGGTAAAAACCAAAATGATAAATTATGGAATAGTCAATCAATCATAAAGGTGAAGTAATAATGAATGAATAATGAGGAATATTGGACAGTCTCTGTGAAATTGAAATTATCGATTGCATTGAATTTTGAAACAAGAAGTCGTTGCGTTAATGTCTCCATTGATTTTCACCCTAATTGTTCTCTCTGACCCATGTAATGTCAAGGGTTTACCGAGTTACATGTATGTATAATATACGAGTGAACACCGGGGCTGGGTTTACCAACGCGATAAGACAGCGTTAACACTCCTGAGGCTCCATAATTCACAAAATTTAATCCCAATTTCACTTGCACACTGAAAGAACATTTCACCTGATGAAAATCCCTCAATTCCCGAAACCCACGATACCAACATTTTTTTTAAAACATTTTCCGACTCGTTAAAGCCAAAATACGAATTGATAGAGCCCCAGGGATTTTTCTAGATAATGATAAAATGGAAAAATTTGCCAATTGAACAGAGAAATTAATAGGTAATAGAGGAAAACGTGTGAAGCACAGTGCCACCTCCAATGAGGCCATAAATTTAAATTCAAAAAGTTGATGGTTCACTGTAGCTCAACGTGGAAAATTGTTTTCTCGGCTTGAATCTGGCATTGAGCCGTGGTAAATAGGTCAAACAGTAAACTTTTGTCTACTCCCACCGAATAAACGAGAAGAGTCATTATTCCACTCTAGCTCATACCAGAGATAACATTTTGTTTCAGTAAACAACGAGGCATATTTCAATTGATAAACACCCATTTACACTGAATTTTTTTATTCACCATTTGTTATCAAAGTGTTGGAGTGGAAGTGTAAGCTCGTAACTAATGGAACGCTTTTCCCGTTGAACTGAAATTCCGCGGAGAGAGATAGAGAGAGAGATGTGGCATACAGTGCAATTATCGGACCTTTCTGCAACAGAATTGTGTTGAGCGTGTAAACAACGGAAGTACCATATATACCAGGGCTGTCTCAAGGTATATCGGCTTCATCGACCCTCACCATTCCCTTTTACCACCAGCCACTGGTAAACATTGAAACTTTTCCATTGGTATTTTTCTTCCCTCACGAGTGTTGGACTGCACTTGAATTGATCCCCCCCCTGCATCGTGTTCATTAGAGGTGTTGGGAAAATCGGTATCAATCCTCCAGGCAATCGGTTAAACTTGTTCAGTTTTTGAGTGAATGGTTATCAACTTTTTTCTACGTACACCCATTTATTCGGTTGAAATTATTTTTGCCATCTCGGCACAGCAAATATAAGTGGATATGTGCTATTCACCCAGAGGGGTCTTGGCAGCGGCGACTCCGCGTTCTCCAACTTTTTGACAAATGGCCCTCTGGGCATTTTCGTTTTACACCCAGGAAATGCGGCAGGAATTCGAGGCAAGTGGATCATACTTCTGAGAATACCCAAGTTTGTCGATTATTTAAGTTCTTGGGTTGAATTTACGGTGGTAAAAATATAAATTTTCGCGGTAAATTATCGTATTGTATTGATGTATAAATAAATAATTGGAAATTCATTGAATTTATGTGGAGATCGAAGAGAATTGCATATGACGGTGAAAATATATGACATGAAAAACTCAAAATAAATAAGGAAATAAAAATAAAAAATCACCTCCTTCTAATTATCGAATAAATACAACAATGCGGGACTGAACTTTTGAAAAATAATAATAAAAAATTTCAACCCCCAACTTAAAAAGCATCCGTAAAGTTTTCCCTCCCCATAAACTCGTGAGAAAAATACTCGAGCCAAGTAGAGCCATTCCGTGAGGATTTCACCGTGTTTCCTTGAGTAGCACATAGGGCTGGAGATCGCGTACGTTTAAAAGTAGGTGGAGGGTGGTTACGAAGAGCATGTTAGACAACGGCTAAAATGGATTCCCCTATGGTTATAGGAGCATTGTAGTTCGGCACGCGAGAATCGTACGAACAGAGAGAAACTACGGTGAAATAGGGCAAAAGCACTGGGCTGAGGGGCTATGTAAAGGAGAAGAGGATAGCTGACGATTGCACATATATATACCCATATATACCCATCATGAGATGGTGGATAATGGGAGTGAAGAGTGAGAGACGAGAGAGAGGGGTCACAAGTGCTTCGATATTGCTGGAAACTACCATCCGCACTTTTTCCGGCAATAACAGTTTCGAATGTAACCACAGTCTATTTTCCTCCACCCCCTCAACCCACCTCACCACCCACTTTCTCACCCATCCTGGGAACATGCACGTTATAAGTTTGCCCCTCCACTAAACTCAAATTCACCGCACTCAGTGCAATGGCCAGAATGAGAACACTACAGCTGTTTATTTTTTAATTAGCGGAAAGAAAAAAAAATCGAGACCGATGGGGAGCTTTAAGGGAGGTTAGAGTGAAAAAAAAATATATATATATTGATAATTGCTTGTCAGTTGATTGTGGAGAGGAATATTGCAAGCATCGATGACAATTGGAGAAAATTTAGGACAATTGTTCGGTGGGAATTTCCGATCGATAAGTTTAATTCAAATTATTATTTTTTTTTTGCATAATTGAAGGAAAATTCTATGGATTCTTTAATATGGAATAATCCCCGCAGTGTGGAATTTAACCGAAAAGAGAGGGGAGGAGCGATTAAAAATCGTGGTAAATTGGTAGGCCGATTGAATGGCTCCAATTAAGGAAACTCCTAATTATCAGAGGTGAACCCCTCCACAGGGTGATATTGGAAAACGATTGCGAGCCTTGGGTTCGGTGAATTTTCTCACTGCGGCCCGCACATTCGCACCCCTTTTTTATTCCCCTCCCCCTTTTTCCCCGTTTCTCGAGTCTTCTGATGAAACCCTGACGGCCTGAATGTCACTCCAACCGTGACAGTTGTCTCTTCATTTTTTACCCACTCATTCGTCGGTATAAAAAGCTACAAGAGGCTTTCAGCATCGCTGATATTTTCAAGAAAGCAATACTCTTATCATCTCTCTTTACTTTCTTGTATTCGCGTGCTCGTTTTTTTTTTTCTTTCATTTTTTTTTATTCATCTTGACGTGTCTCTATTCGAAGCATTTCAACTGTTGGACGCCACACACATTTTATACCACTGACCAGCCACTTGAAAGACAGTGGAGGAAGCTCTGCACTTCGCCAGTCCTTTATCTGTTTTCTCTCCTCTGTCTTTTTTATTCGTCAAAGTGACGCAACTTGGAGGTCTTCCCGCTCCATGACAAGTTGGTTATATCCACTTTTTCGTTGCCTGTCACTCTAATTTCTACGGAAGTAATCCGAGTTGTTTCGCCATTCTCTACCATCAAAATTCACAAAATCTATTCAATCTTCTCCTGATTTTTTTTCCCGTAATTATAAATAATTGAAAATTTATTTGTCCCGCGTTGTATTTATCATGTTATTCAATTAATTTCATATTTGTCGTGATTTTTCAATGTCCCGACAATTATCGCGGACCAATCGAACTGGAATTCGCGATTCACCGGAAATGTGAGTGCAAAAAAATTTCCGCTACGTGCAACAATACATTATAACAATTGTTGATAATTACGGAACTGCCTATTCTGTATAAAAAAAATTCTGGGGTATGGGAATCGTCGAGGAAGAATCCCCCATAAATCAATTGCAAGAATAAGAGGAAAAGTGATGTTGATAATGGGATTTTTCCCCTCGGCATGTAAACGACGACCTGTGGTACGATTTAAGGAATATAAGCATGGAGGAAGTTTGTCGTCGTTAAAATAATGAAGTACCCCTCGGGGAGGGAAAGAAACTCCCGGGGTTTTCCCCGACGAATAATGCGAGTTGAGTGGTTATAAAAAGTCGAACGAAAACTGAATTTATGCCTCCGTACGAAAACTTTTCTCCACCGATCTATGTTTAATCATTTGTCTAAGTGGTAGATGTCACATTGAGGGTACTTCACGATATTTTACTAGGAGTTATCGAGGATAACGTTGAATATAAAAATCCTGTGCCACGCGGAAAATACGTTTTGCTCAGATAAACTTTGGATTTCACTGGATATCCAAATATTACACTCCAGTGAGTATTCCCGTGATTTTATGGGGATAGGGTTATGGATATTCTCCACTATAAAACGGCCAGAATAAACCCGAGGTGCATTTGCTATCGTCTCATTGACAAGTGTACATCAACTGCTGAATGGAGTTTATTCGATGCGGTAAGCTCGATATTGTGCTGTTGGACACGCAGAAAATCACGGGGTTATAACAACAAACTTTAGATCGTGAAGATTAGCGGAAATGGGGGGTTATCTCCCTGATAAAAAAAAATCCCACGGAGAGAATTCATTTGGAAAAATCATTTCACTGTGTACATATATAAATATTTTGAAAATTTTATATATATTTAATTTTGATGGTAGATTGTTACCGGCAAAAGTAGAATAGGAGAGGATTGAGTCGATTTACTGAGACAATCCATATGTCATAAATCGAGTGAAAACCGACAAGATGGCCACGGACGATAAACCACAGAGACAATTCGGGTTAGACACAGAGAGCGGGTTTCAGAGGGCGCAGCTAATTTCAGGGTATTACGATAACGATAACAATGTATCCTTCCGCAATATGCCCCTGTACTTAGCCAGACGTACAAGCAGAAGTGTTTCATAATCCCGGCCGGCAGTAAGTACAACTGTCAGCGTTAAATGAAGCGATTAAATGAACCGTGCAAATGCACCCCGTGTTTAATGAAAAACTCAAATAAAAGAGCAATTTATCCATTTGTCAACGGTGAAAAACTTGACAGAGACGTGAAAAAAACCGACGAGCGGCGACCGGAGAATGTGAATTCAATGTCGAAGGGTTTTCCATGCGACCGGAAATTTACTCCACGCGGTATGTCGACAATTGGCATCTCTACACCCACCGTACAAACCAGAAATTCAGTTTTTCATTCGTAACCGAATGCTTTCTCTCACCCATCGAGCAAATCCAAGTGCAAGCGACAGCTGTAAGAAGTCACCGAGATCTAAATTCTGCCCTAGCCAAGTTTTGGGGGGAGAGAAAATACGGCAAACACAAATGGGGAAAAAATAATTCATGAAAATTGTCGGGCAAAATGACAGTGGAATATCGAGACTGCTGGGGATATATTTAAGGAAGTCTCATTGACAGCTTGAGTGCATATCCATTATGGTATTACGTCATCACTGACACCCCCTATCCTCTTTTCACCATTTTCTTCCTCATTCCCGTGACTCCCAGGCGACTTCTAAGTCTCGGTAAAGCTTCTTAAAAAATTTTCCAACTCGACGCTTACGAAAAGAGCTCAGCCGACGGCAAAAAGTTTCAAGTAAAAAAATAATACTCCCGATTGATTTTTCCAATGAAATTATTCTCATACGTAATTTAAACGAAATGATATTTGGTCCTGAATATTTTTAAAATACAATTTCAAATTTATAACGAGAAAATCATTTATAAATGCAATCCATTTAAATGAGAAAATAATATTAAAAACGAATGAATTATTTATTTTAATGCAATAAATGATTGATTTAAATACGACTGAATAATCGTGTCAACGTAATAAAATTGTTATCATTGAAATATATAAAAATGAAAAAAGAGATGTTTATTTGATCGAAACGAATACGCAATCTCCTGAAAATATTTCCATCCAACATCGGAGTCCAGCTAATCCTGGAGAATCATGAGAACAAATATTTCGTTTATAAATTGTCAGGTGTATTTCACTCCGTGAAATAGGGGGACAAGCGGTGTGACGGGGCTCTGTTTTATTATATTTTTTTTTTTCATCGATGAATTACTGGTTAAAAATTTCAACGGTTGAGTTAGCCCTGGCAACAGTCTCGCCGTCAATGGATAGTTACGGGTGGATATCTCCTAGGTCGTATATCTCGTGTCGCTTTGGGGTCTAAATAGGATGGCAGGGTGGGACAGGGGGTGGTGAAATGTATGGAGGATAGAGACTGAGTACACGATCTGTGGGAGAGAGTCGACGAGTGGTTTGATACAGGTATAAACGGAATAAAGGGAAGTACGATCCGGCATGACAGCCCGCAGACCAGTTCGATATGTTGAATTTTTCAGTGGGTGCTCTATTTTCAGGCATGAACTTTTGCCCCCCACGGGGCCACTGCCCCAGTCTTCGACGCGTCAACGATTATCCATTCAATGTTCATTATTTCATTTGCCACCGGACTTTTTTTAGACGTACCGTGTAATGTCAGATGGAGATGACGTGACGGGAGATTTTAATATGACAATTACAATCAAATCAATCTCAATAATTGAAATGTGATATTGAATATGCGAAAAAATTGAGGGCTCTATAAAGTTCAGGAAAAAAGTTTTTTTTATTCTTCCGGTGAATTATTGGGAGAATTGAGGTGAAAGAATATCACCTTTTTGTGTTTCGTCATTATTTAATTTTTCCCGCGGTTTTCCACAATTTTATAACGTTTTTTAAATGTAGGAAAAATGTGGGAAAATTTGCGCAGAATTTTGAAAATTCGTGAGGCATTAAATCAATGACTAAACACAAAAACGAGATATTCTTTCATGTCAATGAATTTTTCCATTTGAATTTGACTCGACTCCAGACAATTTTTTTCCGGTGTAAAATAAATCTTCACTTTCTTACAAATGTTATTATTAAAACTTGCGTTTCGTTGACCTCTCATCCAGCTCTCGAGTTCCAGCCCTCGGGAAGGAAAAATAAAACCCGAGAAATTAATGAAAGTTTCAGCTTGTTATACGTTAAAACTCGCCGTATATCCGGTCATTCGAGTTAAGCCTGACAGTAACAATGAGAATACATGACTGTACTTTGTTCATGTATGAAAGTGAGGATGGATCAGGAGAATGTGTCAGTTTTTTTTTCCTGATGTCTGGAGCCGACAATCGGAGTGTAACACAGAACCACGAGAAAAATTATATTCGGAATATTTCTGAGATGCATCGCCACGTCGCATACGGAGCTCGTGTTATCGAGGCTCATTATTCATGTACAGTTCTGTTGAAAGCCGGTGTCACACGTAAATGCCGGGAATAGAGTAACTCGCAGGTATATCTCGCCAAGGGATTTTACTGAGCATTATGCATTCAGGGCTTATTTTACTTTAAACCGCATTATACCCTGGGTTCAAGCCCTGAGTTATGGAGCAAAAAAAGCTCTGAAGCACCCAAACATTCCATTGAAGAATCGATCAAAGGGAATTATTTCCCAAATTTCAATAAAATACCTGTTTCACCCCACAAAATATTTTTAATACTTCATTTGATCATTCATCCCTTTATTTTAAGTATCTTTGGATTTCGTTGAATCACTGCAAAAACTTTTTGATAATTATTAACGCGAGAGGAGTCTCCAGTTTAAATTGGGTTCAAATATCACATGAAAGGAGCGCGAGTAGAATAACCAGTTTAATATGACAATTTGTAGTTCCAAACTATCAAAAACGATAATTACTAGTCCACAAATTTAGTACTGCAAAGGTGAACGATATTGCCTGGTCGGTACAAGCACACTCTCCCCCAAATCGGTTATTGATAAATCGACGAGTACGGAATTTCCCCGTTGGCTAAATTTCGTCCACCCAAGAATGAGAGCACGTGAATTTCGAATATTCCACATCCACGTCACTCGATCTCCGGAGGATGTCATATTTTCTAATGCATCAACACCATAATACGCGAAATTCTCATCGAATATTTCACGCGACGTTGATATATTACATTTTTCCACCACGAAATTACAAATATTCATAATAAAAATGCGCGATCTGTCGTATTATAAAGACCAAACAGACAACAATACATAAAAATATGAGATGCCCCAGAAATTACGAGAAAAATCGCCAATAATTGAGTTTCAGCTCAATGACCGTCCGAAAATTAACCGAAATCGATTCTCTGTGGTTACTAATTATTTATTCAGCTCGCAAATTCGCGACTTTATAGAGATGGTTGTCGATAAATCGATGGTTAGAGGACATGATAAATTCTAATATCCACTTTGCTTATTACTCCAGTACTGATGGGTAGAATTTCAGAGAAATGCAGGCAGAGAGAAGATTCCACTGATAAGACCACGAAAATTCATAATCATACACACATAACACATAGCAATCTGCATATACGTAATAACGATATAAGTATCTCCGCAAGTTTCATAGATGGAAGTTCTCTCGTGCTGGAGTATGAGTTCTCATTCTCCTTTGGGAGTTCTCCTGCCAGCAACCGAGATCATACCAACACAGATATTAAGATTATTAAGCATCTCATGAAAAGCGTTAAGATATTTTGCTGTTGCATTCACAGTGAAACAGACGCCGGTTACGCCCACTGAATTTCAACCTCTCGTAACGCAAAAAAATGGGTCGGGTTTTTTACTATTATTTTCCCTCATCTCCGCAGATCTCTTCGTGAGAACAGAGGGAGAACAATCCCTGTTTCAGGGGATAAATTACTTGTTTCAAAGAACTCTTAGATCTAATTGTTTTTTACCCCGGAATTAAAAATTTGGAATTGCGTGGTGAAGATCATTAACAAGTTTCGTAAAAATTGGTGATTTTTCACAGTGAAAATATTTTACTAAGAGTTATGAAATTAAAAGTAAATATTCATCTTCCATTGCACGATTGTCCGGCAAAAATGCACAAAAATCGCGATAATAAAAAGATCATCACTCGCTTTTCCGATTGGATGTGTAATTATTCCGAAACTCATCATCCACTTGATTAATTGAACCCCGACCAATGAAAAAAATCCAAAATTCACCGTTGAAAGTGTAAACGAAAATGTAATCCACCCATAAATATTTTTCATTCCTCCAATTTTTGGCGTTATGGGGTAAATATTTGGCTGGAATACCGGCAGACCCGGGCGTCGAGCCTAAACTCATATTCAACGTCAACATTCGTCATACAAATTGCTCGCTCGAAGAAAAATCGATTGAAAATTTTAGTACCCCAAGAGAAGGCAAATTGAAATGAATTAGAAATATTCCACGTGAATGGCAAAATGAATTGCAGTCATTAATCATCCGGATGGGGCTGGATTCAATTTAATTTTTGTATCGCTCGGAAACGGAAAGATGAAAATGATTTAACCCTCGGGAATAACTTGTAAAAAAAACTTGAGGGACTCAGTGTTAGTCTCACGAAATTTCTTCAGCTACTTGATAACTAGATTCTCCATCCACAACAACGCATCTTGACACTGTCAGTCATCTGTCATTTCTAGTTTACCTCCCTGACTTCCCAGCTGTCAGTCTCCACCAGTCCTTAACCCAGTCAAACCCCTGAGGCCTCGTTATAACTCCCTTAGCGTATCTATATCGATATCGAAATTCACTGAAACAACACGCAAGACCAATAACTATTTTCGATAGAACAAACATAAGCCACTTCCTCCGTAATTTCCGCACGATATAGCACCTTTTATCATATCACCCATTCATGGAAATGACATTTTCATTATTTCAAAGTCACAGCTTTATAACTTCATAACTCAATTTATCCTCGATTTTTCTCCAGAAATTGATAAAAAAATAGAAAAACTTCAAACGGCCCAGTAAAAAAAAATTGTAACCGGAATATTTTTTCAAAATTTTCAAAATATTTCTCGAAAACTTTTCGGAAAATTTTTCTTTTGTAACGAAAAAAAACCGGGAAACAAAACAATTTTATTTTTGGAAAATGTTTTGAAAAATTTCTCAAAACCTTTCTCAAAAATAAAATAGGTTTTGTTTTCCGATTTTTTTTTCATAAAAAAAAATTACTGAAAAGTTTTCCCGAAATTTTTTGAAAATTTGAAAAAAGTATTTCCTTTACAATTTTTTTTACCCGAGCGCTTCGATTCATTCTCAATAATTTTCCCCATTGCACTAGAAAATAATAAAATTATTCAAACGACCAATTGATCGGAAAATGCAATAACCCGATCTCCAAATTTTTTCCAATTTTTCAATTTTCATAGTAAATCGATAAAACTTCCACCCAAAATCAATCCTCTCCGAGATGATTGAAATCAATCAATGTATTGCGCCTAGAAAAAAATTTTTTTACGACCATTACGGCGTCTGTATGACGATGATATTGACTAGAGAAAAGCCCGTCATAAACTCTCAATTTGTAAGTACTGTAAAATGCAATTACGCCACCGGATATTTCCCCAAGGTTGAATCGTCATTCTTTACAATTTTATCCACTAGATTCCTAACGATAAGTGATCCAATGGTAGGTGGGTTTGACTGGGTCTAGCACTACGATAGTATGGGGATCGATTTCGTTAAAGTAATCTCGTGTGCCTCAGGGAGAAGAGGATCGGGAGACGAGGAAAACACACACACACACACACATACAGACTCGGATGAGGCTGCATTATAAAGTAGAAAATGCCTCATGGGATATCCGGCTAGTGGTAAAAGGGTTTTTGGGGTTAGGGATAAGAAGAGGAGTGTCCGGAGAGGGGATGACCAGGAAGACCTTCGATAAGACTCGGTGAAACGTTAGTTATAGGGTATATCAGAATTGAGGGGGATGAACAAAGAAAATGAAATGGAATGAAGGGTTGGAGGGGGTTTGAGGAACACAAGGTCGGCGATAGGAAATAAGAAGAGTTGGACAAAAGGAGTCGGCTGACCTGAGGGATGGGAATTCCTTCGATTATTGGTCGGCAATCGAGGTTTCCCTTTGAAGTTCCATTCGACGATTCTGTACACTCTCTTGAGAATCATTCCAGGGATTATTGGCTCTTCCGTACTGTGGGGACAAGTAGCTCTAGATTTGCGCCAATTTATATCACTAGACGTGCTTCCAGAATTTTTATCGTTTAAATTATATCGGAATTCTTCACCGGTGTTGAGAATGAATTTCTGCCGTCATTACTACTCTACTATTTATGGAAAAATCAAATAATAATTCACGTTTTTCTAATTAATTTGTAATTAGTCAATTTGTTTTCCGATTTATTGGTATCTGGTATCGTCATTAGCTGTGATTGACATGGTAAAAATTAAATTGCGGTTTTTAAAGGCAAGTGGCTGTGAGACAGAAATTTTTTCACCGACATGCGGTATGTCATTAAGAATCTCGTAATAATATTTGTCGAGGATGTGTGTGGTCGGAATTTCTCGAATAGATTCGTCAGAGTGTAAAACCGGATTTCTCGAATAATGACGGATCTGTTGAAATCTCGTAAGCAGATTGTCGGTTACTATCACAATAACGAGAATACCGTGTTTCCTCGAGTGCAATGTTTCAATGGTTCGGTTGAAACGCTTGATTTACTTGATTCGTGATTCAAAACCGTAACCACTCAGAGGTACACCCCCTTGCAATATACGACAACATCTGACGCTTCGAGGAAGACATTTCGACGTGTACATGAACCCCTAGTGTTTTTACTACCGAGTGCATTAGGTGGAGATGTACCATGGGAACACCCGGTGTGAACCAAATGTTTCAGAACACGAGGAAAAAAAAAAACAAATGGATTTAGTACTATTTATACTTCATTCAACAATACCCATTATATTCCGAATATATTTCACCTTTAATTCGATTTCCACAGATAAATTAATTGTCAATTAAAATCACGAAACTGCAGTGCTAATAACAAATTATGATTTCGCATGTTTTATTTTTTTATTTTAATGTGGAATTTGCGGGTAATTATTGGGGAATTATTCATGCGAAAGAAATCGAATGTTCCGAGACCGATTCAAGGAAAAGGACATTGACCCGTTCGGAAATATTCGAAAAAATAAATCGCGAGGGAGTTTGTGCCAAAAATTCAACGAGCCGATTTTACAGACTGAGCGAACGAGAAAAAATCATTGCAGTAGTGAACGATAACCGGATGCACGTCGATTTTACAATTTTTGCATCTAGGCCACAAGCTGAACGAGATAATGATCTAGTTTTTATCCCGATTCAAAAAATTCCAATTACTTCCCCCCAAACAATCGATTCCAAACCCAAATTTATCGCCAGGTACTAATAATTGATATTCCCGGAGGGCAAACATTTCTTATTTTCCGCGTGTCGCTTAAAAATAAAAATTCCCATGAGAACGTCGTAGAAAAAAGAAAATTATCGGAAAATCTAAAGCCATCAAAGAATTTCGGGAGTTGTCGAATTTTTCCTGGGGGTAAAAAGTATTTTTACTCTTTTCTCTATTGACACCTGAACTTGAAACATGTACATGAGAATGGGGCGATCAGTCATGCGAGTGCCGGGGAATTGCTCCACCAGGCCAAAGTTACCAGTACTCCATGTAACGGAGGTGCATGTACTCCTCGGGGAAGAGTAAGATCGATGCCAGAGTATTCTATTCTCCCGTGAAATCCCACCGATCGTATATAGTCCACTGGATCTGCAATTATAACCCACAACGCGATCACGTCTTGCCATGTGCTATTTGAACCCGATCCCTCATGAGATATCGCATTGATCCTTTCCCCTCACCCCCTGGCCATCCACTAATAAATATCTGACAGCAGTCATAATTACCAGCTGACTGCGCGCAATTGAAGTTTTTAAAATTTTTCGAAATAATTGCACGTTCAGTTACCGATTCCAGATTTCATCACGAAATCATGAATTTTTAATCGCAATATTCATAGAAATTCAATTAATTAAAGAAAACCCCCCAAATTACTCCCTGCAATTGAAAAAAATATATATATATATGTAAAAAAAATATACGAGGGACGAGGAAAATCGACTGCCCCCGAGGCTCTGATTTCTCCCGAAAGAAATCGCCGAAAGACAAAAAAAAAAGCAATTTAAACCGCGTAAAAAATGTTATTTCCGGTTTGTTGGAGAAGCGAGTAACCAGGAAAATGGTTATGTTGTACTAGCAACGAGATGTATGCACGAGTGTATATACAGCCATTGCATACATATTTATGTAGGGATCGAGGGTAGAAGGGGTTGACTGAGGTACGTTGATGGGACGCACCCGGTAGACGGAAGGTGTGAGAGGGAAAATACAGAGGGGGGAGGGAGGGAAGAGGGTGCAGATATAGTACAGAGCCAATTAAAGTGCAAATGTATGGAGATACGGTTGGAATGCCAAGCAGCACAGTGACCGGGAAACCGGCATAAAACCGAAAACACCTCGTCAATCGACACGCCTATCGAATGTGAATGCGCATACATAAATTCATCGATGGTGTATACCACTGGGAAAACATCTAGTGCTGGTCTATGACAACATATATTCCCTATATGAATGGAGAGGAAATCAAAAATTTTGTCTGCGTGAGCCGATTGACTAATTTCACCCCTCAATGTCGGCTATATACTTGGAGAATTATTACGAGCTAAACGGGAAATCATTATTTACTGTCATTTTTATCATCTCATTATCGCATCGTACCGTGATGTTCGATAATGCCGAGAATATTTTTATGGGATATTTCGGGGGAAATTATCCATGGCTATTAATTAAATCCTGTTTGTGCAGTATGGAAATGCTCGGTTGAATATCGTCGAGTTCAATAAAATTAAATATCACGGAAATATTATTGATCGAGTTAAAATTGGAGATTACGTAGGTTTCATGGAGGGCATTGAAATTTTTTTCCGCGATGGATCGGCATTACTGATAATACTCGAATATTCTTTTCTCGAGCGAAAAAAAAATTCCCAGTGCTGCGATAAATCGATACTTCCATCACCGCCACTAAAATATTTCCAAAGAATTTCTCTTCTACCGATTTCGAGGTATCTTTATCCCAAATTCAATCACTCGGATAAGGTATTTAATCAAGCCGCCTTGAAATGGAACAAATCAATTCGTTCGATTCGTTCCCCGGGATTCGGGTGTCCCCAGATCGTCGTGAATGAGGACCAAATGATTTTAGAAAACCACATAGAAAACGGAAAAAGATCACTGCCCCTCGCCAGACCTGGGATCCGTGCGGTGTGGATAACTGAGAAAAAGTCCCCGAGTTAAATAAAAAGGAAAATCCACGAGAAAAGCGATCGCGGACTTTTGTTTGCCCCTTGAAAGTTTCCGGAATGAGCCATCTGCAGCCCCCACATACCCCATTTTCGTACCTCCATAGACGTCCTTTTTTTTTTATACCCAAGAGTGATATCGCCATCTCTCCACACTCTTAAAACAAACCCACACCCACAAAATCGAGCCCCCCTTTCCTCGAATCGATGGATTACGAATCCAATTGAAGGTACGGGACGGTCGGATTATCCCAGCGGCTATCGTCTTAAAAAAGGCCAATGCGAGAGGAGAAAACCTCCATCCATTCATTTTTTTTTATCCGTCTCCGTTCACGGTACAATGGGCTTATTCAATCTAATAAATTGATGATTAACCCAAGCAATCCCTCAATTTCCGGTGCAATAGCCGCAAAAAGAAGAAAAAAATATTTTAAAAACTGAAAAAAAGAAAAAAAATCCGCGGGATAAACCGACAGTGGAACGGTCTTTTGGAGATAACATTGTTCTGTTTATAAATATTCGTGAAAAGAAAAACATGCGATGGGGAAAAAAAAAAAATAATAATAAAAAATTCAGTCAATCGAATAACGGAGAACAATAAAATCGCCTGAGTGCTGCGGTTGCACTTTTTATTCTCCCGTTATCGCAGTGCATTCGTCTTTTTTTTTTTCATCTATTTTTTATCACCCCCGTCCCCTTCACCCCTGGGCCAAGCTTTTTTTGTTGAACCATTGCGAAAGAGCGCGCGAACACGTAATGGATGCGAGTACGAGATATACCATGAGGGGTTAGGGTGGTTCGAGGGTATGAAAGCACGTGTGTATTTTTCTAGTTCATTGTGAAAACTCCGGGGGATAGTGAAATCGCCCGGGCGTCGACCTGAAATCTACTTCGTTGGCAAATCTCGGGGACAAAAGGGGAATGGGGTAGGGGGACCGAATGGATTTCGTGGGAAGATGAACAATTTGAATGGACGAATGGCAATTGGCTGAAATCACCATCGTATCTCCTGGTCTGGGGTATTTCACTAGGTGTTTTTCAAAGAAATATCGGTACATGTTATGGTGAAAATCAAGTGGTATTGCACGGGGGTTTCTTTTTTTTTTTTTTTTCATCGCTTGGATTTTTTATTGCAGGTCAAGTGGATTTCTGGACCCAGAGCGAGACGGGGTGTACCTGCAGCTTTAATTCATCGAGCAAGGATTGCGCTTGCTGTGTTTTAACGGGGGGCTGCAGTTGTGGGGCTGCAATGCCGAAACGCTGTGGCCAGTGCGGCTTGGAGAAGTACTGCACAAACAGTGAGTACCTGTTTGCTTTGTTATTCAGTTATTTAAGGAGGAACACCGATATCAAAATTTTTTTGTATCCAACGGAAAGGAAAAAACAGGGATCGAATAGTTTTTACTATTTTACGTCAAATACTCGCTGAGATTGAAAATTATTTTTTCAAGTTTGATTTAAGGAGTCATTGCCGATGTCATTGTCGAATTATTTTTTTTTCATTGAAAACCTGAACAATGGAAATATATATCGGCAATGAGTCCTCAATGGTGAGACTAAATTTTCGGTCTGACTAGGACGACCGTTTCCACTTACACACAAATCAAAGATATCTTCCCTCTCCGTCACAAATTTAATTAAATACCTTCGAGATTTTGAAATTCTAATCAACGAATTCAACAGTTCGATAATGGCACCTGGAACAATGAGATGACACCTCTCTAAAACACTCAAGGATTTTCGCTTTGTCCCCAAAGAGAACTGCCACCGAAATACACGAAAGTCTCTAAACTCATTGCGATACCGTACCCTCTACTCCATCGTCTCATCTTTTGTCCCAGTCTTGAGGACTCCTTTCTCCATAGTGATTCTAAACTGAGATACAAAAGTTGGTGTGGCACTTGGCTGAACCAAGTCCCTCCCATATAACTCGAAGAATAGAAAACCATTTTCCTCTCAAAGTTTGTCCTACAAGTCTCACCGATCTCTCACCGATCTCTCACCGATCTCTCACCGATCTCTCACCGAGACTTTATTCCCATAACGCGTATTAAATTTAGCCCGAACCACCAGAACGCCATAATTTAATTCACCCAAGCACTCAAACATCGAACCCATCAACTCTTTACAAATTCCCAATGAAACATGAAATTAAATAATTGGAATGTCCACCGAGCGAGTAATTAATTTAATCTCATATTAAATTCCACTGCAATTCCCATAGATTGATAATTAAGGATGATAATTTTCTGAACCGGTAAGAGAATTAAAAATTTATTTAATAATCAGCGAACTACTGATTTTTTAAATACATAGAATGAAAATCTATTTCGGTTGTTGATGCGAGGGAGAATTAGTATCCAGTTAAATGATATTGGGAAGACCGGGGATTTACAGGAAATAGATTATTCAATTAAACCGGGGATGAAATAATGTCGATGGGAATCGATCTGGAAGCTCGAGTGCAATCACGGAATTAATATGAGCAGCAATATTTAATTTTTCATAATTTATTGTTTATTTTTTCAGTGTGCAATATAACGCTAGACAGTAAGGAACTGCTGAGCAAATCGAACAGAAGCTTTGGACAGATAAAATCCCCATCGACAGGGGGACCCACTGAGTGCACCTATAAATTCATCCCAGATACGGGACAACGAGTCGAACTGCAGATTTATCGACTAGTCTCAATCGGACGACATATTAACGAAAAGCAAGTATTTATTTCGCTCCATCAGTTCCTCCCATCCCCTCATTTTCCCCATTCAATTTTACTGATGAAATTGTCCAAAAAGAAAATTGAAATTTCCCGGACATTTCCAATTAATTCCCTCTATTACCGTCCGAATGATTGAATTGAGATTTGTATTCCATCCGTTTTCACCAGTGTATCGAGATTAGTTGAACGATTTGAATAAAAAAAATGTCATTTGTATCTTTCATTTAATTTTTATGGTCAATTAAAACTCCATCAGGAAAATATTGAGCTGCACAAATTGAAATAACTCTGTACGGTATAAACCTATCTTCTCATCTTTTCAATCATCATAACAATATATTCATTTTTCATTTTCCCGTTGCTGGATGGTACACATACCTCTGTTTCGTGCTCATGCACTAGCAGTAAAAACCGAAATTTAAGAGAGTCGATATCCCTAAATTCACAAGGACCTTTTCCAACAATTTTCCACCCACACCCGAAATGCATAAAAACTTGAAGAGGATACAATTTGTATTCCGAAGTAGTGCCATACAATTTGAAAAATTCAGGATCGACTGCTCGTCAAATATTGAGTACATGCGAATGAATAACAGCTCCTAGAGATCAATCCACCGAGGGGTGAAATACCCTTACCAAATTCAAGTGATAATTCTCAATAATCAAATAAAAATTATACACCAGCCTCTATTTTTTAATTTCTCCCCCCCAACCCATGAAATTCAATTTCAAATTCTCATTTTTTCAGCTCAATATCAGATTTACAATTAAATAGTCATCGTCATCCCTCGAAATATTCAGAATAAACAATAAGGGGACAGACCACTTGTTTAATTGAAACTAGAAACTTTTCCCCGGAGAATCGTCGCTCAAAGATAATTCGATTGCAAACGCGAACAATGAAACGCCAGAGTGCAAAATTTATATTCATAATTGTTTACATCGCGGATAACAAGAAAGTTCATTTGGAAAGTTTCACATTGAATTTAGCAAGTTAATGCTCGTGTACATGCGGTGGTTGGAAGAATGGTTTTGATGGTAGTGGACTGGTAGATATGAGGGTGCGAATGGGGTGGTATGTCGCGAAGAAATTAATCGCAGAGAGGCGATAGCTGGTGAAAGCCCTTCTGGCATTGGGTGAGATGAGGAAAGTGAAGAGGAGGGAAGTGCTTTCACTTGGGTTCTCCATAGTACTATTTCCCCGGGTAAATAATGCAGTCCACAGCTGCGAATCCGCGGCGATTTTACGAGCAGCCGGTGTGGGACGGACCAAACACAATGGGCTGGCAAGCCAGGTCATTATTTATTAGACCGAATATACGTACAGACCTCGCATTAACCTCCTGATGAAATCCCTACTCCATTAAACCTTGTCAACTTATTTATCCTTTTTAGATTATTCAATTAATACGTGACGAGGCGCCAGGACAATCCGTAGATAAATAATTAACATAATTCACGCGGTACATATTTTTTGGGAGAAACTAAACCGGAGATTTTGGGGATTAATTGGAATTTTTTATTGATGCTATACCATTTTGACCTCAAGACCAATTTTTGAAAATATTTTTATCTGTGCAGTGGATTATTATTTTGTTATTTTTCCTCCGTCATTATAATTTCATGAAAATTAATGAGCATGAGATTCTAGGAATGAACAACTCTTCCACTTGGCATAGAAAAATTTCAGGCCAAGTCTGCAAAGAATAATTCTGAAGCTCGGTTATTTATACAGTTAATTAGAAGTTATTGTGGAAAATGTATTCCTTTTGAATTAAGAAGTCGAGGTAAATTAAAACTCACTTATATTTACTAAAAATAAAAGTATAGATTTTTCCGTGTCTCAGATTATAATTTTTCTTGAGAATGAGAAATATTTTTCAAATCAGTGAAATTGGTTTTTGCGAATAAAATTTCATAAAATCCTCTCGCAACTCTTCCGGAGTACCATCAGGACGAAAATTTAGTGCATTATCCGTAAGATTATTCCCAGTATCGTAACACTAAAACCATCAAGGGACAATATATTATCGGATTATCCAGAGTCGATACAAAGCACGTGCTGCGATAAACTTCTATCGTGTCGCCATTCACGTTATACACCGACTAACATATTGTGGTTGGATGAGAGAGGGATGTTTGAAAATTGATGTGTGACACCTCCCCCAATCTTCCCCGAAAATGATTATTCAATGTTGGTATAATTTCCGTGGGACAGATCTGGCATTATAATATATCACTCAGAGAATCATTCCAAAATTGGTGGCCAATAATTTATCAGCGATTTTGAACTTAACAGGGTTATGGACAAAAGATTGTTCTTATTTAAACCGTCAGGTGAGTTCTGGCGCGAAATAACAGCGATAAATCAGGGGAATATATATCGCGGAAAACCGCTGGGCTTTTCGTTGCCATTCGACTTGATGATGTAGTTGTTCACCAGTTCCCTCAGCGACTCGATTATTTAACACCCCCAGTACTGAGGGTCCAACCCGTCACTGGCTTTTCTCATTCTCCCTTTCTCAGCAAATATTCTCCGAGTGGTACTTCCGAGTCCCTCAAGTCACTGTTATATTCTTTGCCCGGTGATAACATCGTTATTCATTCATCAATTTCAACTTCTACCGTTTCAATATAAAGTCAAGAACTATTTTCCACTACATTCACCGGTTTTACCGTCTATAAAAGATGATGGACAACGTTAAAGTCCTTCTATATACAAATATACGGGAATACATCGCTAGTCTCTGACCGCCATTATTGGAATTATCTGCCTGATGAATTTTGATGGATCTCAACGCCAGAAAATTTCTGCAAAATTAATGACCTTCGCGCTAACTCTTTGTGGATTTTCACTGAAAATTCAATTATAATCTACGATTAAACATTTAGCTTCCTCTAATTTTCAGGATAAACCCGAAATTTAGGGAGCGATTTTAATTAAAATTCCATTCGAACTGATATAATTGAAAATTCAGATAAATTCGTGACTGAAATTACAAGAAATGCTAAAAATTATAAGAAAATTCCGTACAAATAAATTTCAAAAACCGATGATTACGATGAAAAAATTTGAATGTGAATTTTGTCATGCGAAAAAATAAAGGGATCGCCTACACAGCGCATTGTGGAAAATCCCCGGGGGTTTCGTATTAATTTGCCCTCAATCATCTCATAAATTAAACCTTGAATACGATCTCATCATAATGAAATACCCTTCACCGAGTATTCAACATCCCCAAGCATCATCCCCACTCCCCACCCACCCGCCGATTTTAATGGTCCATTCGATTTTCCACTCGAGAGAGTGATCTTACCAATTATCGCCATTCAACCGAATAGATTGTGAGGTGATGCAAATTGCGATGAACGATCTTAGAAGCTTCTCGGTTTCCCACTGAATTACCGAGTGATGTTGTTCGTATGGATCGAGATGGAGGTGGATAGACGGACACGGAAGCCGGTACCGAGGTGAATTGAATACTAATTCACAGTTATACATCACCAATTCCTATGGAATTCTCTGAGCTGGGGTAATTACCACATTCCCGTGTGGCAACTCGTGAGATTACACCTGATGGTATTTGATGCTCTGGTGAATCAACACCGAGGGCTTTTCTGCTTATCCTATCTCTGGATATTCATGATTTTCTAATACCCCCCGTTTCAACTTTATCAAGTCAAATTTTACGGTGAATCATACGTTGATCTATACTACTCGTTACTATCTATATTCAATCTTCAGCTGGTTGCTGGTGGTAATGCCGTAAGAATAAATTTACTCTGTACGGTTTATCATGAGAGCAGCGAGTCATTTCACCTCAGCTTCACGCTCAAGCTACCGGGAATAATTGAGGCATCAAACAATCAGGATAGGAGATTATGTCCCTGATCTCTCGACTGATGAGTTTTTACGGCTCAATCCTGAATGATTAATGCGAGTAATCTCACCGTGATGAAGGAAAAATAAACGAAATCAAGGGTAAAAATTGCCAACGAGAAAAAACTTCGGAAAATGAGTGAAATTTTACGGAATTACCAATTTATCGGTAATTAAAAGTGCTGGTATAAATAACCAGAAATTCAATAAAAATATCCCAAGAATTTTTCCAATAGTGAGAAGTCGTAAATTCTGAAATTCCACCGGAAATAATCAAATTCCCTTGTTTTCCACCGACAAGTAAGATAGAGGGTGGAGAAATAAACCGACTAGGTGAATTGTCACCGCAAATTAGATTCGAAAGCGAAACACCGGGGGTGCCAGAGTCTGGGCCATAGCTCGACCAGCGAACTCGCGCAATTAATTCAAAGCCTCTAGTCGGCATTACTGGGTTGGACAATGAGAGAAGGGGGAGTTAGGAGAGGGTACATCGAGAGGATGAGTCTCAACTGCGAGTCAAGTCGTGTCCAGTGAGAAGTTGTCCTGGTCACTGATAACAATGGCCAACCACCACCCCAAAATTCCCATAAAACCCACTGATACGTCAATTACATGTCCCTCAATTTATATTCAAATTGTCTCATCCTAACTCATTATCATTTCAGGTGTGAGGGTGGATGGCTGCAATTGGAGGGTGGTGCACGTGTTTGCGGATCTAATGCACGTTTTGATCCCCCGATTGTACTTTTCTCAGACAAGCTTCAACCAACACTGCGAATGCTGTAAGTGTTCTATTCATTAAGTTATAATTTTTGGGGGGATTTACAGGGTGGGAGGGATGGGGCTGGGGGCAGGGGGCAGGGGTGTGGAGATAAAAATGAAAAATTTACCGCGGAAAATTTACTCTCCCGGACAATCACCGGGTGCAGCTATGAGGTGAATCTAAATAACTGATTGGTACATATTGTCGGGAGTGAAACGAGAAATTTCTGTCGCCTTTTATTTTTTTTTTCCTTCATCTTCTTTTACGTCGAGGTGGAGTGAAAAAATAAAGGAGTATGCAATGGGGTGGGATGGTCTGCCTCGAGGCACACGAGGGATCTTATTTATGTTACTCAATTGGCTCGTGGTTTAGTTACGTCGGTGGAATTTTACTCAAGGTCATCAGACTCGTAATGCTTCGTTACGGCTCTCATCAAATATTTATGAAAGAAAAATATCTCGGTGCGGGTTTCTGTTGCTTATCAAGGGAGTATCTTTGATCAAAGCCTTCCTGGATTATTCACGGGTAGATTTTTATTTTCAGACGGGCATTTTATCATTCGTTTTTTTAACACTGGTGGAAATTTTTTCAATTTCCGGTATACCCATCCCATGTCCCTGGGGAATTCGCCATTGAGGAAAAATTATTCACCGATGTTGAATATATCCTATTTGTCTTAAATATATTTAACGTAGTTTTTTTTTTTAATGAAAAAATAAATTTCAAACCTCATTAGGAAAATTGAATGGAAAATGAACTTGGACTTTTTGCAGATTGAGAATTTGGATAATTATATGAATTTTCATTACTTTCAGGCATTTTCATTGTTCTATGAGGCGGAAAATGAGAATTTCATTGAGACTGTTACGGGGATTGAATTTATTGGCCTGAAACAAATGAGTGCGAATTGTTTGTATATTTTTTGAGATTTTACGACTTTTATTCACTCGAATTTTTAGTTTCTTTTTATGCTGACGAATCGGCAGGGGCAAATATTTTTATTGGACAAGCGTGAGAGCAATTTGCGAGAATATATGCATTTAACAGAATGTAAATTCATGCCGTAACAGAACTGTTGAAATGGAAAAAACATCAACGGCCAATCCATGATTGATAGTTGGATATCGGTGAGAGTGGAACTGGTGATTTGGAAAAAATAAAAATACAAAAAAAAATCAAATCGTACCGAGCTGGTTGGGCTCGTAGAAAACTATCTCCGTTCATCTTCCTCACATTTCTTTTTCATTTTTCCTGTCATATAGATATGGAGTGTATGGTAACTCGCCGGAGTGTACTCTACTCGTAAATTGACGAGACGCACTCTCGTTGGGTGGATGCTAACGTTTGCATTCTCAATTTCACGAACTCAGGGCCAAGTCAAACGAAAACGAATAAACTAGTCACCCAACGGAAAAAGTTTTTCCAATTTTATCTCTTACCACTAGAAATTTTCAATATTTCTTGACGTTGGAAAACAAAATTTCACTTCAATTCAATTCAATTGGAATGAAAAATTGATTTTTCATGGATTTACTAGCAATAATTGAATTGAATTGGTCTCACAGATTTTCCCATCCGAATATCATTTTTTACGAGAAAATCCAGAGGAAATTTATCTACCCAATCATGTCAATTTTTATTTTAATTCGACATATACGAATTTTATATTTTAACTGTAATGTTCGTAATTAAATTCCATATTTATTGACACTTATTCCCAATAAAATGATAGCTCCGAAAAATATTCCCGAATATCTCCTGTCAATATAAAATCGTGAAAAAATTACGTGAATATTTTCCGCTCGATTTTCCCTCAAATGATCAATTTTAATAAGAATTTCCCTGCCTTAAATGCCACGTAAACTCCGCATTATAAAAAAATACAAGTTTTTCCACTGTAAATTCCCGGAGTAATTTTCCACGAGTGCACGCACACACCTGACGAAGGGAGACGAATTGAAACGGTAACATCCACCCGTCTAGTCCTATCCTTGGGGAATACGTGTGACACAGTGGGTTCGAAGCTTGTCGACTGGGTTTGCCTGTAAAATGCGCCAGAAAATCACCCCCTCGGATATATAGAGGGTGGAGAAAAAGTTATAGACCCCCGAATGAAAAGTTCCGTGTGCATTCATACCGAGGGATTGAGAGGAAAAAATAAATAAATAATCGAAAAAAAGACAAGCTGACCCGAAAAATCGAGCATTTCCGAAACCCGTATAGAATGTCGTACCTCCATGCAACGAGAGGATCGCGCTGATTGGATGGATGCGGGTCCCTGGGATCGCAGCAAACTCCTTTTCACCCTCACATCTTTACAAAGGAAGAATGGCATTTTCAAAATTCCAGACATGAAAATTTGCACGGAATAAATTTTCTTTGTTCTCATACTGATGTGATAGAGGGGTAGACTACTTGGAACTCGTGAGATTTCCCCAAAATTTTCAGTATGGAAGATATTCAATTCTTTTTTGAACTAATAAAGGGATCCGCTACTCAGAACTCACGAGTTTTTCCGAGATTTTCCACGAAAAAATGTATTTTCAACGATTTTGGAAAAAAAAATATTTTCATCGATTTTCGAAAAAAATGAATTTTCATCGATTTTTGAAAAAAAAATTATTTTCATCTCTCAATTGAATTCCAAATTTTTTCGGGCTAATGGAGAGGTCCGCTACTCAGAACTCACGAGTTTTCGCGAGGCTATTCAGAAAAAATCATTTTTATCGATTTTCGAAAAAA
>NW_011887801.1:711166-738575 GCF_000806365.1 Fopius arisanus | reverse complement strand
AAAAAAATTAATTTTTATCGATTTTCATGGGTGATGGTCCAGCAATTTTTGGAAAAAAAATCAATTTTCATCTCCCAATCAAAATAAATTATTTTTTTGACTACTAGAGAGGTCTGCTACTCGGGACAGACGAGTATTCGCGAGGATTTTCAAAATAATTAATTTTTATCGAAGTTCGAAAAAAAAAATTATGTTGATCGATTTTCGAAATAAATTCACGTTTATCGAATTTCGAAAAAAAATTGATTTTCTTCTCCCAATCAAATTAAATATTATTTTGGACTAATAGAGACGTTCGCTACTGAGAACTCACGAGTTTTCGCGAGAATTTTCAGAAAAATTAATTTTCATCGATTTTCATGGGTGATGGTCCAGCAATTGTTGGAAAAAAAATCAATTTTCATCTCCCATTCAAAATAAATTATTTTTTTGACTACTAGAGAGGTCTGCTACTCGGAACAGACGAGTATTCGCGAGGATTTTCAAAATAATTAATTTTTATCGAAGTTCGAAAAAAAATATATTTTCATCGATTTTCAAAAAAAATTCATGTTCATCGAATGTCGAAAAAAAATTGATTTTCATCTCCCAATCAAATTAAATTTTTTTCTGGATTAATGGAGAGGTCTGCTACTCAGAACTCACGAGTTTTCGCAAGTGTTTTCAAAAAAATTCATTTTTATCAATTTTCGAAAAAAAATATATTTTCATCGTTTTTCGAAAAAAATTCATGTTCATCGAATTTTGAAAAAAAATTGATTTTCATCTCTCAATCGAATTAAATCCTTTTCTGGACGAATGGAGAGGGCCGCTACTCAAAACTCACGAGTTTTCGCGAGGATTTTCAAAAAAAATTATTTTCATCGATTTTCGTGGGTCATGGTCCAGAAATTTTTGGAAAAAATTCTATTTTCACCTCTCAATCAAATTAATTTTTTTTTGGACTAATGGAGAGGTCCGCTACTCAGAGCTCACGAGTTTTCGCGAGAATTTCCACGAAAAAATGTATTTTCAACGGTTCTAACTTTACTTCGTTTCATTAAATCGCGATTTTCCGGCCCAGCGACGAAAAATTTTGTACGTCACACGGCAATAAAAATATTTTCCTCCAAATGTGATTATAATCCCCCTTTTAGCACCTGATGACACAATATACTAATCATTCCCCTCCCATCACGCGGATGAAGTCGAATATAATTTCTTTTAATTCTAATTTTTATGGGTTAACGCTCAGAAAGCAGTGAAAATGATCGAGGGAGAAAATGTTAAGCGGCGGTATTTTCACCTCGCTTCCTAATTTACCTTTATTCAGGAAAGGATTGAGAGAGAAAAAAAAACCAATTATACTGCTCTCCATAGTGCTAATGTTAACTGCTGGCATTAGCGGAGAGAAAGCCCAGCGTCAATGCTAAGATCGTTCGAAACTAAATGGAATCATTTCATTCCTCTTTTTGCTGCTCAAGCATTTCTTTATTTTTATTGCTCTCATTATCCAACTAACCGGTTGGAGGATTCTATACCGATATTCAGAACTTTGCATAGTCCCTTAATTTGTCATTATTCGGGTTTAAATATTATTTATTCGTCTAGGAAATTGCCGATTTTGAAAAGATATATCAAGATTCTTTTTTTTTTTAATTATTAATTGGTTACAAGAAAGTTTTTTGGTGTTTTCACGATAAATCGATTATTTTCGAGATAAATGGATAATGTTTCATCGATGGAGAATTCCGGAGAAATGGCGTTAAATCTTCGAAAAATAGTAATTCTGTGGCAATCTCCAGTGGAGGATTTCAAAGCCATTCCCATACCCCAGCGAAGAATCAAAGGAGATGATCGATCTGCGGCTATCGAGTGCGTATGCAAATCCTTACAGACGAAAACTCAACGATCTGCCGCAGATGGGTCATGCCAGATAGGATGGAAGTTGAAAGGCTACCAAAGAATCCAACCAAATCAACATAGATTTCAATCTTCCCCTGAATAGAGAATCGATTGGATCAATTTAACGCGGATAACAATGTCCCGACACTCGTTTTTCTTTTTTTCAATTTTCCTTCTCCCCTCTGACTACAAATAAATTGACGAACGAATTTTTAATGAACGCATTGCATGACGAGAATTGGACGAGTTCCGATATGACGGAGTAATAATTGTAATGATACTTAAATTTTTAACGGGAAGGGAATGAAATTTCTAGCGCGCAATTAAAACTTTTATCATCACCAACCCATCAACACGCTCATTTAATTTTTACGCTTTTCATGTTTTGCCCAGAATTTTTTTTTTTACCGCTGATAATCAGAGGTAAAATCTCTTCATTTCGACCCACTGAGGGCTTTTCATTGTCAACAGATGCAGAAACTCGTTTTAATTACTGAATTTTCGAGCGAAAAAAAAAAAATTATTGAAACTAAATAAAACTCTATTTCTCCTCACAATTAAAATAAAACGAAAATAAATAATATTTGAAAAATTTCGAATGATCTATTCACTTAATAAACCCCGACATTCCGGAAAATCCTGAAACCTCTGAAAACAATGTCCACCCTCTTTATGATCCCCATAATCCTGTTATTGCACACTATACTGGCATTGGAGTTGTGAGGAGGGTGAAAAGCCTCTGTTGAAAAGGCCGATAAATATTTAGATCCCGAGATATAAGAGTGCCGGTATTCAGGAAACATCCCTGGAATTCTCTTCCCCCGTTGATAGCACTCTCCACTGATATATATAAACAGGCACTCCACAAAGCAAGTGAAAGGGTTCCCTGATTCGTGCATTTTTTGACAAAAGCATCTTCCGTCTATGCGACATTCCCAGCGTGTCATATTTTCCCATCAGCCCCATTGTCATGTGGATTTTTCATTTTTTTTTTTCCAACCCCCCGTCGTTATTTCATCGAGAATATTGATGGAGATGTGCGATCGTAATCGTGTAACCCAGTGGATGCGATTACGTCGACGCGAACAACTTTTTACCTCCAGAACGTGTGGGGGGGAATAAAAGCTACCATAAATTTTACCTCTTACACGTGTACCTGGGGTACGCGTGTCAAAGCGATCGTGTGTACAAACGAGAGTGACGCACGCCCGGGCTCTCACTGTTGATCAAAATACACTTTTTTCTCTTTTTTTTCGTTATCTATTTTTCATATTTTTATTTTATCCAGCGGAATTTTTTTTTTTCTACCCCTACCAATAATTCACACCCGCGGACTGACATGCGCGAAAATATGAGAGGATTATCGTCGTTTGATCAGTGCCAATTTATTAACCACTTCCGGTTTTCTTTGACCATCAGCTGGAGTTGAAATAAAAAAAATATCCACCCCCGGGGGCTGCCAAAGGCGCACGAAAGTTTCCCCTCAAAGACAAATTATCTTGTACTCCGGAACATTGACCCCATCCGTCTTCTCCCGCCTCTTGTCAACAGAATAAAGAGTTTATGAACAGGATGGGACAACTTTTCTATGAATTATCGTGGAATGAAATTGGAAAGACGAGTATATACGGACACAAAAGAGTTGTGTCAACAATTCGCTTTATTCCCAATGCTGATAAATTTTTCATGAAATTGTACGAACGAAATAATGAACTCCATTATTCTGCTAAATTCAGGAATGCCTTCATACCCTCATCGAAGATTAAAAAAAAAAAATAAAAATCACCCGGTCACCCGCCGACAGACACGTCCCCCGAAAAATTTCTCCGTCCGTCAATACCCGCATTAAATTTTTTCTCTGATTACTTTATACATTAGATGTGCTCCAGATCCACTCTTTCTTGCTGGCATCAACTATTATACAACTCGCGGTAACAGCCCGTCCCTAGTGACGCAAATTCTCATTTCCCGGATCCTTTTTTTCCCCTCAACCGGTTTTCCTCTTTTTCCACGTTCCGCACGGTCTCATCGAGTTTTCGAGGTAAAAGTGGCCGACGGACCATCCGAGGGGGCAAAAAAAAAACACTAGATTGTAAGTCTTGGCGCCTGGTGCCTCTCTTGCTTGATCGCACCACGAAAACTCCCATGGTGTACGTCTTATCTTATCCGCTTGAACGCTGTGCAAAACACGGATACGATAACCTGGGGCGCGTGGACGTGGAAGTCGCAAATCGGTGCAGGTGTTTCCCCGTGCTCACTCCACCGAAAATCCCAGCAAGAACATCCCTTCGTCCGAATAAAAATAAATAAATAAATAAGAACCCGGTAATGCAAATGGAAATTATCTCCAACCGGTTTATCTCCTCCCTACTCTAAATTCAAGCACCGATTTTTTTGTTCTCCACGGAACACTATCCATTGGCGGAAATTTCTCAAAATTCCCTCCAATGCCAGCTGAATCGCCAATTATTTAAGAATTCAATTATCAACAGAAATCCTTCACTGAATTTATCGCTTAAACAATCATTGCTTTTTCAATGAAAATCGGAATTTTCAAGCTCATGAAAATTCAACGTCATTGGATAATTCATAAAAATCGGCACAACCATCAAAAATCAAATGAATTTATCGGGATATTTCATGAATTTTCCGCCAACTCTGAATTCATAAAAAATAATTCCTAATTGTTTATACTAAAATTCCCCGACAACCCGAAATCTCGAGATATAAGTGGAGGGGTTTGGTTTTTCTTTTTGTTTTTCAGTGAAGAAAATCTGGAGACATCCCACCCCTCTCCAGAAGCTTTTGACGAGAACGTTATTATCGGTAATGAAACAAAAAGTGTTGTGAGCGGTGACCGGAATCGTGCAGCGGGCAAACTTAAAGTAATTAAACTGTGATATCATTAAGGAAACGACGCCGAGACGTTATTCTATCGGTAGGAGGTTTGAGTTAACTTCTACCCTTGCCTTTTCCTCTTTCACCTCCTTCCGTCGGGGCCAAAATTATATTGAAATGTGGCTCGAGGCGGCAATCGTCGGGATGCCCTAACTGGGGTTAATAACCTCTCACCGTTTTGACGGATACCTATATCTCTAAGGCACGGGCTCATCCGACGTGATGGGATTAAATTCTCAATATTCGCCATGACTTGATATTTCGGAAAGACGATTTTACCTTGTTTTGAGGTATCGGCATATCGACTATCTGTCTAACCACTAAACGGTTGATTTTTTCAATTGACATTTCTCGGACAGCTCGGCAGTCATAGACAAACAATTTCAAACCAGTACCAAAATTATAAAGAGAGACTTGACAGATTTTATTTCACAATCGATTTCCTCAATGGCATTTATCAACCAATTTAATGCCCTGGAAAATTCCTCTAACGATTTTATATTTTAAAGTAGATAGAATCTAAATCTGCCATTATAATAAAATAACGCGAATTCCGGTGGAAATTCCAAGAAAAATACGGCAATTCGATCGAAAAAAACATTGAGTAGAATAACACGCGAGTATCTCGCGGAGTTGTGCCATAACTCAATTTACGGTAAATTCGTTATCATGAATCTGCATGGAGTACCAGTGGATGTAGATCGAATAACAGAATAACAGAGAAAATAATTTACCAGACAGCTGTTGTCTGAATTGACAAATATCCTTGGAGTAGTCCTAAATTCATCCCCCAAAACAACTGAAGGAAAACAACTAACGGAGGGAGTTCATATTTTTATTTCCATTACTCCAATGCCGAGTTCATGGAAAAATCCATACGACAGATATCCTGTAATTGAATTGATAGAACATCTGAGCTCAGCTCAGTCCAGGTGTTTCACTGGTAAAGAATCCCTGTAAGTGAATCACTCGGAGCGATGATTGTTCTTGGTTCGAAAGAGAGAAGAATTACGAGAGCTGAACAGCGAAGGGACAATAAAATTCCCGAGTACATAGTTTAACGGTGGAGGGGTTATACTCTTAATGGAGGATGAGTCCATCGGCACAAAACGAGAGTACCATGCAAATAGCGCAATTAAGACATTGAAGTGTTTTCGAGATAACGCCACCCTTTTGCCCATCGTCTTTTCCTGGTGCTTCACGCCATTCCAACCGATGTCTGACCCCTCGAGGCCACTTCTACTAGCACCTTTCTACCATCGTAATTACTCGAGTACCTAGCCGATATATTTATTTCTTTGGTGGATGTCTCCCTCAACGCTCTTCACCCCATTGACGAGCTCATCGATGAAAGAATTTCCCTTCCCGATTTCGTTCTTTATTTTTTTCCATCCATTAACAGTATTGCAATTGATTATACAATTTTCCCGGAGAATCAGAGCATGGACTATGAGTTTAAAAAAAAAATCTCGGCCAAGGGCTGTAATCAATAACTTTCACCGGTCGAAAAATGACTTTGCTCTGAAATTGAATTACGCCATCATCTGTTATTTCTCACAGAGAAAAAAAAAGGTGAAAAATAGAGAATAAAGGATCTTGCTTATTGATTATGCCAAGAGGCGCCGGTAACGGTCGACCGAAAGCACCGCAGATAGTCAGAAAAGCTCGGCTTATCGACACATACATATATTCCGTTGGAAACTGGCAAGAGGGCTTTTTCAACTCTGTACATAACGTACTCCATTCCACGAGAGTAGAATGGTAAACATGAAAGGAATATTCATCGTCGAAGAATCGCCCCGATGGATTGGTCGATTCTGTTATGAGGCAAAAGAGGAAAAAACTGTTACGAAGTGCTTCAATGTACTTTACTGATACTTTTTTTTTTCTCCCCGATTCCCATCATATGTCAATAGACCGTCAATCGCTCGCATAAAGTGCTTGCTTTACTCTCCTTTTAAATAAATACCATCGAAATAATATTTCTCTATATTTCTGTTTCAGGATCAGTGAAAATACAACGAGATCACAATTTTTGGCGTATTACAGTTTTGCATCGAAGACCAGTACTTCGGTTGGATGGCCAGCAAAGGGTGGAAAAAGCGTTGACCAAACAGGTGGGATTAATTAATTACTCCCTTTAAACCAGTAATGAAGTTAAGATCGAATTCACAACTCCTATTTATCAATTTATCGACGAAACAATAGATTCAGCGAGAAAACATCAAAAGACGTTTTTTGTGGCTCATTAAATTTCCGATGAAAAAAGCCCCCAGACATTTCCTCCTAAACTCCCCAGTTTTACGACAAAATCAATACTTCAACCCATCAGAAAACCCATCGAAAAACCAAACCGTTAAATTCAACTCATCTCACTTTTTTACTTGACATCTAAACAGTTCATAACATAAAACCCACAAAGGAAAAAAAAAACGGGGAATGTAAGAAAATATTATTTAAGCACAAGTGCCCTCCCCCCAACTATACAATGTGTAAACATATATTGGGCACACAAAATTCCTGAAATTCTCAATTTCTCGACGATGGTAATTCAAGTTAACGCACCCGTACTCCCACCGAATTTACGTTGAGTAATAAGGCACCTTCCAATTAAGAGGATATAGGCGTGCTTTTGAGATTAGCTTATGTGTGGTGTATATACCGCAGGAGCATAGGCAGGAACGATGATACGAGTAAAGTGCCCGTTGGCCATTGCCACCAACCTCGTTCGCCTTTCGTCGGTTCTATAAGCGATCAAGGCATGAGCCCATGTTAAACTCAAGCCCCTCCATTCCATGGGGTAACAGCTTGCACATCGAGGTCGTCAAGTGCAGGCCTGACCCTTCGGATCATCATGCAAGAACCCATCTCTGAATTAACTGCATGCAGATGACCGTGCCAACATCAATGCCTGCCTAACTGAATCAATTCAACTTGTCACTTTACAACGGATCTCCTTCATTCAAATATTCCCGACTTTCTTTTATCAATTTGCGCAATTTTTTATCAACGGACTACCTCAATTCACAAATATACGAAAAAAAAATATATGTACCTGAATTTTATCATTATTTTTTTTTAATTACATGATTTTAATAACTCTTCAAGAATTTTGAGAAAAGCAATTATACGAACCTCAAAGATATATATAATTGAAATAATGAAATATTTAATTTTTCCATGAAAAATAAATAATTTGTAATTTCAGGTAGATATCCTTAATTGCATAACCGTCACGACACTTTTATAAACTCGAGAATATGTGGAGAGGCGTAAAAGGAAGTTGAGTAAAAAAAAAAAGCCGTGACGTCCTGATTCAACCCGAGATCCTTGATAAAGCCAGCAAGCCTCTCACCTCCAGTAAAAGCTAATTCTCGGAGCCAACGTCCGAAATTTCCACCAGCAAACAGAGAAACGTAATTTGCCCTCGCCTATCTCCCTCTCTCATATTTTTACCTCACACCAAGCCCCAGACCCTAGTTACGAACGGAGAAATTATGCGAGGTTAAGTGTGGGGACAGTCTGGGCTTAACCGAATAAGGGTACGTAGGACACTATCCCTTCACACTTTCCACCCCCCCCCCCCTTCCACCTGTCTACCATTTAGGGATGCCTGGGTACCAAGCGCTAACAACGTAAACACTAACGACAATTCTCTAGCGAAAATTTTACCACCGTATCTCACTTCCACTTCCCTTTGTCTATTTAACTCCTAAAAATCTCGCTTTTAATGATTCTTCAAATTTCATTCACCAAAAGATTTCGCATAATGCAATCGACGCGATTACCTTGAACGTTAATTTAAACTTCGAAAAAACAAATAATAAACGAACGATAAGACTGAATAAACAACGATAAAATCCCCCAGAATAAATCCAACCCCCTGAGTTATTCCCCTCCACCTCAATTGATTTCTCATCGCCAATTCCCTCAATCCATCGCCTCAAAGTTTGTACCACCCACGTCGAAACAACCAGAAAATCGGAGTGAGATGGAATCAAAGATGGACCCCTGGTATATGGCCCCCTACAAACGCTTCTAGAATCTATGATGACCCACCGTTGGAATTTCCACACACGTGATGCTAAAACTTTTCCTCATACCGTCCTATGTGCCAACGGAAACGAGGAAAATCGGAAACGGGAATCAACCCTTCCCTCTCCCATCACCAGAGTCTCCAGACTGGTGCGAGATTGCTCGATACAAGTATTGGACACCTTTGGAATTTCCAATTTTCTATATGTAGCCCAGTTAAATGGGGGTCAGTACGTGCCATTCCACTGAGTACCAATCAGCCGATTCACCGAGTAAAACGTTGCATGTTGAGTACAAAAAAAAACATATTAAAGAGAAAGAAAAAAAAAAACATGAGAACGCGAAATATAAATTTCCCCCCGGATTCACCCGTTAACGTTAATTAACGAATTTAATTGAAAAAGCTAGCGCTGATCCGGTTAATAAATTGCTTTTTCCGTGACGCAGCTCTTTCACTCATCCTATTTGTTCATTAGAAAATTACTTCCCTTCTATTTCGCTGGATTTAAATTTTAATTATTCACAAATGGATGTGTGATATCTTAACGGTATTTTCACGGTGAATATGAAAAATCTAATTAATGCCAATTATCCCGTTGATTCGGTCGTAATTATAAATAAGCCTGATGATGAAAAAATGGAAAACGTCGGGCTGGAAAATGCCGGAAAAACACGAGTCAAGGGAGTACGTTTAAAATGCGACGAGCATTATATAAATTGGAAGGGTCTGATGGGGTGGTTTGGATAAAAGAACAGGAACCGGGGAGTAAGAATGACTTGAGAACTCGTCGCCGCTAATGGCACCACCCATTATGACAATTGTACGCGAAAAATATAAAACCTAACGAAGACGGAAATAAGAATGCAGAGACAATGACCAGGGTGTATGGAAAAAAAAAATGGGTATAATCTGGGCGGGCGTTGCGGGGTAAAGGCCACGGTGTATATATGAAGGGGGGGAAAAAAGGGGAAAAGACCTTTCATCCTGCATTCACCATTGCCGTCGGAAATTGCTGCGAAATTCATAACTTCCTACTTCCATGGGATCACAAAAAAAAAAAAATGGGGGATATTTATGAAATATTCTCATTACTGAACCACTAGCTTGCATTATCCACGAAATAGTGACATTTTCGAGGCAAAAGGATATCTTGAGTACTCAGTCAATGCACTGAGAATATTTTTTTGAAATCTCACGAATTTATCTGGTTGTCATTATCCCGGATAGAAAATGGTTTTTAAACACCAACAATGCCTGAAGGGTTCAATCTCACCAATTAAATTGTACATTGAAATTAATTAATGAATTTTTCAATTTCAGAATGCGACTGGGTATATGAGGACTGCACAAATCGAGAATGTATCCTGGCAAGTCCTGCTTATCCAGGTCTCTACCCCCCGGACACAAGATGTCATTATCTCATTAAATCTAATGGCACTGTATCGATCACAATTATGTTCAGCTCTGTTCTCCTATCCTTCAAGTAAGTCCATCGAATAAAACTTTCTCTTCATCCTGCGTTAACAAAGCCCACGGCCAACAAAGAGATCATTAACGCTATTTCGTTAGTCTCGTTAAGTGTGAAAAGATGTTATAGATGTAACAATGGCTATTACCCCCCACTACCAACCGAGACCAATGGTTACAATTGAAAATGATATTTTCGCGTGATACAGTGAATTCGTGGAAAAATTCAAATGAATCTTGCCGACAGTTATGATATACCAGAGATCATTATCACGGACAAACAAAGACCCGATGAAATTCATTTGCCTCCTACCCCCGCCCCTCCCCCCTATCCCTCTTATCTTGTATTCAACATTTTTCTTTTATCATCGGGTTTCTCTCGGGTTTTTTCCACCTTTTTCACCGGGTAGTAAATTTTTTATCATAAAGGCAGTGCAGTACTGGAGAAAGAAGATAAAAATATTAGCTTCCAACGGTTGAAGAATTATCGCAATTGAAAAGGAAAGAACATGTGGTGGATGCTCATCACGCCGAATCCATACTCTTGGAGTACACACTGAGCCGAGGGCCCAGGTCTTTGTTTTTTTTTTTTTTCATCTTTTTCATCAACTCACCCAGTGTCTACCCCTACGTCCCACATCGCTGCACGTCTCCATATCTTTTTTCCACCCTATACCCATAACCCTAGGTGAACAGAACACGGATAGCCATTATATGGTCGACTTTCTTCGGCGGCTATAGCAGCTCTTACACTGTTACCCAAAACCCCTCAAGCGATCTTCGTATTTCGAAAATCCCGAGCTCTTGTATATATAACCGACTACTGAGTCTCGGTGGTTATAATAAAAGAGAAAATGAAGGAAAGCCCCTTCTGTTTTCAGTCGACTTCACTCGCACTCAAGCGAAATTGAGACCTTTTTATCGTTTTTTTTTTTCCACCCCCCGTTTCGAGGAAATTGGAGAAGAAGGGGTGGGTGGGAATGCTCGTGAAGAGATAAAAAATTTGATTTCTTGTTTCGATTTAACGATTTTAGATAAAAATATCTCGTACATGTTCAATTTAATTGAATGACATATCGGTATTGCGAAGGAGTAAAAAATTTTAGCGGTGTCAGCTGATTTTCAAGAAATATCTCTGGATACAAAAGGAATAGCGAATTTTTTGTTAAGACCTTGTTTGTAGCTCTCAATGAGTTCTACAAAAAAGATCCCCACAAAAACATCGATATCACCCCTACATTCCTAGCTATCCATTGAAAATCGACAAGCCGTGAAAATCAACTTGAATTCCTTTTTATCGGTTTATTTGGGATACGTTAAAAACAATTTGAAAATACATTTAAAAGATGTTCCCTGCCCCAAAAACACTTCGCCACAATTGGCAAGAAAAAGAAAAATTTCTGACATACGATGCAGCAGCGAGGCTGATCCTGGTGGCGTAAATCCAGGAATAAAACACCAATCTTAGAGAGCAAATACATGTAGAAACGTTTGGATCCCAGCCCAAAACGCCCTGCTCTCTCAACCCAACCCAGAGAGATCCCCGGCTAGCCCCCAATCGATCTTCACCCCCCTCACAGCGTAAACCCCAACCCATTACACCCCTCGAGCATCTCGTTATGCCCCCGATTCGCCTTGAAAAAAAGTTATCCTCAAGAGAAAAAAAAAAAAATCCCGAGAAATGCAAGAATCCCCTTCGATTTTCCCCTGCAGCATTCGCCGAAGACCGAAATTTCCCCTCATCCATGCAAACGTCAAAATTATTCCATCGCCCATGGAATTCATTTATATTTCCCCTCCCCAACAACAAAAACCCAACTCCATATATTTCCGATTCCGCGCCATTTGTGGGGGGTGGGAGTAAAATAGTCGTTACTTCATCCCTCTAAATTCACCCAAAGTCATTAAAGTCACGTAAGATTAAACAATTCAATGAATGAGTCTCTGATCTCAAGGTATAAATGGGAAACAAAGGGAGATTGAAGGGGCTTGAGAATTATCGTCATGCCGTTAGTCAGTGGTGAATTTATCCAAACGAAAAGTGGACTATTCGTTAAAGTTAGCAAATCCGGTAATTCGTTCACATTTGGCAGAGACAGATACACGTACCCCCCTCCCTCTCCCTCACTCATACCTCTCCAACTTCCCTTTCTACCCAGCCCCTCCACCAACGTGCACTCAACAAATTTTCGCGTGTCGACGTGTATGTGTAACGATGATTGGCTGCAAGAGCTTTTCGTTATTGTGTCTGTAAATCAGACCGCAATCCCAATGGACCCTCTTTCCACATTTTCGTAACATGTCACCCCTGCCAAAGTGGCCGTTATTTAATGCCGGAAGAGCATCAACGCCTGTGCTTTTCCCACTGCTCTCCATTTTATGCCTTTTTTCTCAATTCATTTTTTTCTTTTTACTTTTTCGTCTTTCTACTCCGAGAAGCAAATCATGAAAATGCAAGGGTATAAATCTGTCCGGGAGATTCACTGTTTCACCTCGAGAATTAAGGGAGAACTACCCCCAGGGATTTTGATCTGACTCATTTATTTACGCTCAGTGGTATTAATTTCAAAAGGTAACTCAACCGACAGAGGCAGACTGAAACTTAATACACATAATGGTGAAAAGCACTGGGTTGTTACAAAATGGAAGTATCACTGTATATTGCGACAACACTTTACTGTACGCATCTGGTATAAACTCAGTGTTTGAGGTGGACTTGAGTTTTGCGTAGAAATGGAGTTTAATTCACGGTGAAAATAAAGGTAAAGTTGCACTTCGCTGGTCGTATCGAATTTTTTTTATTTGTTTATTTTTCGAATAAATCCAGGAAAAATTGGACGGTAAAATTTCAAGCCGTCACGACACGGTGTAAACTGAGAATTCGATGTTGATATTCTCTCCAAGTGCAGGGGGGATGATTCGGGCTTTAATTTCCGGAATTCACACGGTTTTATGGCGCGATTTCGCGTTTTCAAATGGGATAAATTTCTATTTTTTCGAAACTCTTTATTTCATTGGGAAATGGATTTTCAACGCCCATTATTTCTGATTCATGCTGAATTGAGTTTTTACACTGAGAAAAATAATTATATCCCTCATTATGAAATCGATTAATCGAATTTGATTTATGCAAACAATTCAATTGATAACTTTATGAAGAGATATGGGTTGTTCAATTGCCTCAAAGCGCATGCGTTCAGCAGAGTAAAGCGAACTCATAAAAAGAAAAATAAAAATAATACCAACAAATAACCGACAATCACGCCAATTACGTATTACCACTAAACAAGTTGCCCTAGACCAACAATTTAACTGGGGATTTCATACAGAGATTTCAGGTATGTACTGAGCTTAAGTATATGTACTGTACATAAACGACGGTTCACGCAATAGGAGAGAGCAGTAAAAAAAAATCCAAAGTAATTCCCGAGTGGACGCTCACAGTACAAGACCCGAGAAAATCCCCACAGACCGCCTTACTCCAATTTAGTCAAAAGATATCTATAAATTTTCCAACAGAGAATGATTATCAAGTTGAAAAATGCCGCGCGCCATTACAGTAAAAATATTTTTCTCGATGAAAACCCATAAACGTTCCCATATGGCAATCGTATGTCACACAGGTAAAATAGCCAAACGCTTGACAATTCCTATAAGATTCGGGAAGGATGTTTTTAGGTTCCATCTCTGGCTCTTATTTCTATCCAACTTTCCGGAATCCTGGTTGGATGAGGAGGAAAAAGGATGAGACACGATGTGTGTGTGTGCGCGAGAGTAGTATTGATTCGCTTTTCCACATGGCAGAGAGATCTGAAACGAATGAGTCACCGACGAGACGTATCGCCTATCTATTTCATCAGGATATCGTTCTTATTTCGTTCTTATTTCCTTCTTATTTCGTTCTTATTTCATTCTCATCCCCCTCAACCCCTTCCACCATTCCCCAAAGTACAAAAAGGCATTACAGTTGGACCCCACCTGACTGAATCTGCAATGTATCCATCCAGAATGACACAATTTCATCTCAAAATATTTTTTACTCCCACCAATATCCCATATTTTATTTCAAATTAATTATCCCTTTCTTTACTCCCCATTTCCGCGAGCGAATTCACTGTTCCCTCTTTCACTCGTAAAAATTAATTAACGCTCCCATAGCAACCGATTCAGCATATGAAAAAGACCATCTCAACGATGAAAAGTAGAGGCTGATTTAAGTCTTCCGATAAGAGTAAATGCGTCTTGCTGGGAAGGAAAGGGAGGGCTTTAATTTATTTGTCTCGAGATAAAGAAGAATCCAGGGTACATTAGATGATTGTGCTATTCACCAGTCCAGGGGAATATAAAGCGTCCTTGGATTGTTTCATTTAAATGGTCCTCATTATATGAGAGTAAAAACTCTTCTCCCATTCTGAAAATCTCAAGCATCAGTGGAGAACTAATTACTTGTGACTGAGAGTTAAATTTTCACGAGGGAAAAGAAAAAATTTCAAGCTCAACGGAGAATTGAATTGTTGAAAGACACTATTTTCTTTTATACCTTTTAAGATTACTCCGTGAACATTTTTTATTGAGTGTTCTCTGGAAATGAATAAAATCGAAAAAAACCTATTGAAAATTTTCAAAATTATTGGTATTTTCAAAGAAATCCCGGAGAATTTAAAAAATTGATGGAATGTTCCGGAATGACGGAAAATATACGTAATTTTCATTGAATATTTCTCTCTGTGTAAATAACACCGAAAATTCCTCTCGATCCACGAGAATTTGAAAGATCAACAATATAGAATTACGTACGTTTATTCTTCAAACCCCTGAATGCCAGTTTATTCCCGACACAACGACAAAGACACGATGGCTTACGTCTTTGACATACCACCAGTGTAATTAACTAATAACACTACGGCATTATGCACCGAGAATGAAGAGAAACTCCAGGATAAATTGCATATTCCAACAGAACAGATGTGAATCAACGAAATCCCAAGTTCTCGGTATTGAGTTGACTCTGATTAATGGATGGCCATCATACAAAGTGAAATTTCCTCTGAGACACATTAAGACCACCTAATATGGAATTTACATTTGCCGGATTATTCAATTTTCCCATCCCCCTCCCCTCGGCAAAATTATTCCAATCATTATTTAAACTCACTCTGAAATTCTACTGGAGAAATACCCTATTCTTTCTTTATCCATTCCTTCAACCATTCAGAAATTAGTCGTTTCGATCGTCAAACAAGGGGCGAACGGAGGGTGCGATTTCCGGACAAATAGAATAGAGCGAAATGAAAAAAATTTAAAAAAAATAAAAATAGCGAGAAGGGGAAAAAGAGAAAACGCGAAGGCCCACGGGCTTTACGTAATAACCGAAAGTGGATTACGTTGCTCGTTTCGCTCCGAAAAAAAAAAATTTGTAATTTCGTTTATCCCCCTGTCACCCCCGCCCCCCCTGCAGTGCGAAAGGTATTCCTCTAGTCAGTTTCAGCTCGTGCGACCACTCGATATTCCAAAATATCGAACTGCCCCCCCGCGGCTATCTCCCATTTTTTTCCTTCTCATTCTTCTCCTTGTTTTAGTTATTTTATTTGGTTATCACGTCTTCCCCTTGTATTTTACTCTTTTCACCCCCATTTTTTAGCGAACCTCTTCGTTTAACCAATGGCGCCATTACGGTGGCTTATCGCCAATGCAGAGAAAAAAAATACGACCAGTGGCCTTTACTTGAAATGGCTTTGGGAAAATTCATTCGAGCTTTTTTTTTTTTTATAGTTTACAGGGTGAAAGGTCTGAAATAACAGAGGGCACCATTGGTGAATCCTCGTGGTAGGGTCGACAGTACGTAACCTCCATGACTCTTGCCGACTTTTCTCAAGTTTCAGGGCAGAAGTGGCCTCTCCACTCATCCCCATTCTCTTTTCCTCGCTTTGTACGTGGACGGTACGAATTCATGAAATTTCATGGGACACGTGCAACGATGAAATGAAAATAAAAAAAATGAGTGAAAATCGGGTCAACATCGTACTCTCGTCAAATAAACCGAGAGTGTATCAGTGAGAATTAAAAATGAAGAAGGAGAGTGAAAAAATTGTCAGGGTCTTGACGAGTGGTGGATAATTCAGATTGGCTTCGTAACTTTTCGACTCAAACTTTCCTATCCGGAAATTTTACTCCTCATTTTTTTGGCTGCGCTCTTACCCAGAGAAATGAAAAGAGGAAAAAAAAAGGGAAAAAGAGAGAGAAACCGGGGGAGTTAAGCCGAGGCCGAAGTTCACGAAAATCTCGTCGCGAATCTAGATGAGACTTCACGGTTCTGGGTAACTTGATGGCTTCTTACTTTGACCCTTGCCTCCAATTCCCACTCAAGTACAAGGAAAAATCTGGGAGTAGAGGGTAAAGTATATAAGGAAGTAAACGAGCCACTGGTGTACACACGAGTGTGTACAATTGTCTGTATACCAAAAAGTCAAAAAAAAAAGGTTATTCCAAGTTGAAGATCCCCTCTTACCCCACCGCCAACCGCTAAGTTTCTAATGAAATGTTGTGACAAGCGCATAATGGGTCCTGAAACTCGGCATAGTTATACGGGCAAAAGAGAGGACAGGGTTGAAAGTTACCGCGACAGGTCATAAGAAAAGCTCCACCACCAACCAAAGGCCTTTAACACACCGAAAACTTTTGCGCGGGCCAACCATTGAATTTAATTATCAGAAGTCTGACGCTCACTGTGCTTTTTTTTTTAATGGATAATCCCCCGAGAAATTCAAAATTTTTCGTTCACTAAAGTTGTATTTCATTTGAAAAAAAAAAAAAATTCTCGAGCTTCATAATTTATTCTGGTGATTAACCCTTTTTGTAATGACAAATAATGAGACACGCGATCTCCATCGATTTTCTCATTACCACCCGCAGAATAATTATTTATTCTTGATTTATTTGTAATTAGGTACCGAGCTGGTTACGTGGGAAAGCCTATTTTTCCGTTGGTTTATTTTTTATGAAATAATTCTTTTCAATTTTTGAAGTAAATCACCGATTATTTGGTCACCTAGTTAAAAAGTATATACAGTTGAATTTTTTTTTTGCTGATGGGTAATTGAATTGCTCGGAAGAGAATTATTCCCAGCCCCGGGGTAAAATGAGGGGTAAGACGACAGTTGAGATTGTCCGATGAGGCAAGGGGCTAGCTTGTTAACGCTCCTGTCGTTGCAGGTAATCAGACGAAAAACAATGGCGACAAGGTAAGGTAAAATCAAGCGTGTAAACATCGAGACCGCCCTGGGGATTCGTTGAGTACAGCTGTGCTGAGAGAAGAACCTGAGTTTTTTCCTCCCACAGGACACCTAATGAAATTTGTCAAAAGAAAAAAAAAAAAAAAAGGAGCAAGCCCTAAAAAAATATCTGATACTGCCATTCCTTCACCACCCGCACAGAACTAAATATTCAATAAAATAATAATTCGCGCAATTACAAATTAATCGAGAAAAGAAAATTACCCGTCATTTATTTTCCAGAGAAATGCCACGGAGTGTCCTCGACCTATTACACCTAAAAAATATTTTCTGAATGCTCACGATTTTTTTCCCGCCAAAACGACTCGGTCAAGTGCTTATTTTTCATTTTAATTCCCGATGTGCGAATTTTTTTATTGTAAAAATTGAATTCTCTTCCCAATGATAAATACAATTTCTACTAACGAGAGAAAATCCAAAACCACAAAGAAATGTCAAATACAATCCCACACGTGTACGATGTATTTTAAATTAATTAGTTACAATTTCACCATGACCTAAAATGCGAAACAACAAAATAGGAAAACCGCAATAGCTCTGTGCAAGGGTAGTTTTAGTCGTTAATGGAAACGCAGATATATATGTACCGATATGCCTGGGTATATATCTACCAACCTATTTTACTCTCTCTTCCCCTGAAACCTTGTGAGTGGTTCTGTGTAGGAGAGGCCGACACCGACTTCTGGTTGGTACAACCCGAGTGAACGCAAAATGAGAATGGACTGCCACGAAATAGTACCTCATTACGTGCGAAGCGGTTTCGAATAACAATGGAGTGTGAGAATTCGAGAGTACGAGAGCTAGATGTTGAGATAGTGCATCTCTGAATTTTCAACCTTAATAACATGACATTTGACTGAGGATTGTACGTTTCACCATTCTCACAAATTCAATATCCCATTGTCTGATATCATTCCAAAGCGAAAATAAATCTATCCTACTCCAAACATGTTTAATTTTTTATTTAATTTTCCTCCCGCTCGCTCTTCCATTTCCGCCAAACGAATCAATAAATCGTACCACCAAATCGACGAATCCCTTATGTTCTATTAATCGAGAAAAATCTCCGAACCTCCTCGATATATCGAATTTTTGCTAACCACCTTTTTTGCGGCACTCAGTGTACCCTGCAAAAAATATCATTACAAAAATTACGATATCATCCCTAGATTTCGAGCTATCGATGAAAAATACCGGAGATGAATCGACTGTGCCATAAATTCTGCGACTGGTGCGTTTCTCATTACTGAATGACTCCGACAATTTAATTTTCAACCCATGCACAGGATAGTCAGAACCAGCAAGCCAGAAACAATGGATAAGCCGATTGGATCGGTAACTAATCGATTAAATAATCACATCATGCCATAGATATATTCATAATACTGAGGGATCGTGTAAAATAACGGAAAACGACGAACACACCGGTCATAAGGCACGTGAGAACGTCAATTATTTCCCCTTTTCCCATGACATTGATAACAATACGATCTGTCCATCTGTCCATGTGGATATTGGCGAGTTGCCAGATATTTAATGAGGACACGACCGACGATATCTACCAAATCATCAGCAAACGTCAATGGAATAAAACAAATAAAATAAATATAAAAGCCAATTGGAAACTAAACAACCAACTTCTTGGCTGATCCTGATGGATCGAACTATCCCAGAATACCGAGGATAAGGGTTGACAGAGTGGTTAATCATTGCTGAAACTGTGGAGATAAATGGGCCCACATTATCTCCGATACGTGGGATACTAATGATGCAATTAATGCCTCCCATTGACCTCCCCTCCCACTAACTATTGTTGCAGTTACCATTGACCATTCAACGTGTCAATTCCAGATTCAGATGGATTTTCCTTAGCCTTTATGCCCCTGTGCTTTTAATTTCCAACGTTTTATCCACAAAAGTAACAGAAATTCGATTCACCACTTCACTATTTTCAAGCATTCACCTGGAAAATGGGGGAGTGAGTTTTACCACGGTCAATCTATGGGATTTCTCCAGTCTACCCGACACTTCACACAATTTAAATGTTTGCGAAAAATTTTTTCTACATCCAACCGCGAATTGGTCAATATTTTTCCCCCCCAGAGATTTATTTGAAAAAATTGATTCATTTTTGGAAAAATCACTTTTTTAAAGAATCCCATAAAAATACAATTTTTACGAAATGCGCTCGTTGTTTTATTTATCTTTAATTATCGGAACTGTCAATTGAACATTATTGAAATCAGCCAATGATTTGTAAATATTGATATGATTGATGTAATTTTAATTGATGTTATTGAGAACATCCTCTCCCGCCAATTGTTAATTGTTTTCCTGCGCTTTGTAACGGGAGCGAAAAATTTGATATAAAACCGGGGAAAATAAATCCGAATGAAAAAAAAAAGTTCCCGCAGCATCGCTGCTGGCGAAATGAACGTACCAAATGTATTTAATAATCCGAATGTGTGAGTGTACGTATGCCAATTTGCAGTGCCAACAAAAATTTCAACTTGGCCCCATTCCACACACTGCGTTCCAGCTAATTATCCCGTATTTTATCAGTCTGTTTCACATCATCAATTCGTAATTTTCACCCACTCCTCTCGTTTTTCTTTTTAATTTCTTCGACCGAATGAACACCGTTAATGAGATTGACCATTAATGAGAAAACTAAATATTAACGATTTAATTAATTGGAAATTTTTCACTTTACAGCCACTGCACGAAAGATTTCATCGCTGTTTACGCAGGACCAACTACATCAAGTACACTTCTTAAAACTCTATGCAGCAATGAAAAAACTACAGTTGTCCATACAGGACCAGAGTTACTCGTCGAGTTCAAGTAAAAAAAAAATCAATAAACCCCAAAAAATTACCGAGAACCTATGATTGTTTTTCATTTTATCGTCTACTCTGGATAATTGAATTTACAGATCAGGACCGGAAGTTCCACCATTCAATTACAACGGGTTCAAGGCTCAAGTAATAGTCACAGAATTGACAACGCTCCCACCCACCACCACATCAACAACAACTGAAAATTCCAGTGAGTAAAAATAATTCCCGTATTACCGATGAATATTTTATAAGAGAATTTTAACGTAAGTGCCGTTTTTCGGCAGTCGAGATTATCAGATCGGCCAACAATCCGATGAGCAATAGCATCCGCTCGTCTGATCGTGATTCCAATGATTTACGAAAGGACCAGGACAGCATGTCCTGCGACACCGACGTATACGGTGACAAGTACAGAACGGGTCACTACGATACACGTAAAAAAATTAAAACAACAAACTGTCATTTGATTCTACGTGGCCGACTCTCGGACACCGTTCACGTACTCCTGTCAAGTTACAATCTCAGGTATGTGTCAAAACGTGTTTCACGTGTGATGATAAATTACCGTGGAAAATTTGCGCATTAAAAAAAAGGGGCAAAATTACCGCCGACTGCTTGTTCGTTACGAGATGCACGAGGTGCACTTCATATGCCAAATTTTTTAATCTTTCTGATAAATTATTTTCATTTCAAACGAATGCGCGAACGATTTCGTATGTAAAGAGGAAAAAATACAATAAATCCCCTTCGTCCGTTGGATATAAAAATCAAGGGGTGGATGACGAGGAGGATGAGGGTGGATAAAAATTTTCGCAAGTCATTCCTACCGATCACGTACCTATGAAGAGGTATCCACAGTTACCCCCCGAGTAACTACACTCGTCCCCCTTATCTCGACTTATACGTGACACGTTTTCGTTACTATCAACCCCTTTTGCCCTATTCTCTCGAGGTGTACACAAATGCAAATCGCGGAAGTGTGTTACATAGCGCCAAAATGAGTATATAGGCCACGCACAACAGTCACGTAGAAGAGTGACTCAATCTCGTGCACGGAATTGTGGAAAAACATGGATTTCCTTATGTACAATTTTTCTTGGTCCAGATAAATTTGAAGAATGGGGGAGAATTCTTTGGTGTACGTGCCTTCAAAGTACACCTTCATAAAATAATGGACAGCAGTTGAACCGTCGGTTCTTTTTTCGCGTGAAGACACGAAACACTGAAAGAACTATAAACCGTTGAAAAAAATTCCTTCATATTTTCCAACTCTCCTAAATCAATTTTCAATTAATTAATAAACCATCAATTATCCGGGAATTCAGAGGATGTAAACCAAGAATTTCAATGAAATATTCAAACCCAAATTTTCTGAAATTCGATTCTCGCCAATAAAGGAATTAATTTGGCAATTCATTAAAAAATTTAAACCTCCCTATTAGATCCACAAACAAAACCCATTCCACATTGTCATTAACAAAGGAAAAAACATAAAAATTGATGACAATGAAAAATTGTATTGGTGCGACGGATGGGATGGGAAAAAATGAACTTTATCGTGGCCAGCATAAATTCTGAATGGAATATTGTAAATCCGAGCTTCGGTGAACCGGGAAAGTAGTTCGAAGCAGAGAGAATACCCTATAGACTTGGGATGTTGTATTCTCTTTTCCTTTGTACCTCCTCTCTCTCACCCAAGGACCACCTCACGTCCCCAGAGATATGAACTTCTTCTATTTTTTTATCTCGACTTTTTTTCCCCGCCCGAATCTCCGGAGATATGCAGAGCGAGGTGATATTACCCGGCTTAGGACATTTCACTGGGAAATTTCCCATGCGCCTAGTATTCTCTATAATTTTTTTTCACTCACTCCCATTCCCCTGGATATCCCCCAGCTCGATGTCTCCTCGATTTTTTAAATAATGAAATTTACGGATACACGAGTAAATACTGATATTTTTTTTTCTCTGTTCTCTCTGGCAGTACATCAGGCTGCAAGTCAACGATTGAAATTTGGGATGGAGTTCTACAGCCTGGCATGACCCAGGGGAATGACAAACCCCTCAAGACAATATGCAGCCCCGCGTACAAGATATCACACGATAACGAAGACGAGAGGTGAGAAAATATTGTTTCAATGCACAAATCCAGATACACGGGAGTATTCGTGGATATCAGTACTTCACTTTTCAATCTATTTCAAATCGTCAATTCAACCTCATCTCAACCTGAATTCAACCTAGTTAGAGTTATTGAAATACTTATAAAACGATGAAATATTGGAAAAATTAATCTAAGTTGAGGCTATCCTGATGAATTATTTAGGAGATTGTCGTGAAAAAGCATAACATTTTTTCGTTTCATCACTATCTAATTTTTCATGTGTTTTTTCTACAATTTTAAGATTTTCTTTCAAAGTCCAGAAAAAACCTGAAAAAATTTGCGCGACATTTTGAAGCTTTGTGAGGCATTAAATTAACGACTGAATGCAAAAACGTTACACTTTTTCACATCAATTAATAATTCATCAATTGAACCCAAAAATGAACTCCAGACGATTTCTCGCCGGTGTAAAATAAATCCTCGGATTCTTACAAATATAGAACGAGATTTGAAACGAAACATCAATCAACCCTTGATAACCAAAACGAGTGAGTATCAAACAATTACAAGAGTCGTATTGCGATTCACAGAGTCAGGTAATTCCACTCCTGACACTTTGAATGAAGGACCAACTCCTACCCTAGCTTTGTTACTCCATTTCTGGGGAGCCATTCTTCACTGACGAGTGACGGTGAAATGCACCGGACCTCGGTTGCAACCCCGGGGTCAACTCTGTCTCAACATTCCCTGGTACATGTTTGTTCTCTGGATCATCCCCCTCCCATCCCACCCCCAAACCTGGTATTACACTTCACTTGTATTACCCGACCACATTTCATCCACTTGACACAAGTCATGATCCCCAACCGTTCGGATAAAATCGTTGAACCCGCCATTTTTTCCACTCACGGGAATTTATTTAAAAAGAGAGAGACGAAAAAAAAAAAAACCAAAACAGCCAATTGGACTCGTCAATATCAATTGAGAGTTGTCGCCTCGTTCTCGCGATAATCATCCATCGATTTCCCACCCATTGCAAATGGCATCGAAACACTTTCCATCTCCATGAAAAGAATAAAAAATAAAAGTGGTGACACTCACTTGACTCCACATAACTGACACTCGGCCTTTTTCCCCTTTATTGTGGATTTTTTTTTTTTCACCACTACTCAACACCCCCAATTTTGGCAATGTTTTATCCCCCTTGAATGCCCCCTACTCCGAAACCAAATGAAATTCCTGGAATTTTTTAAACGCTCGAGCTTTTGACGATTTTTTTGGCTCCCACCCACAAAGCCACCATCAACTTGATTTCAATTTAATCAAACTGTCGAAACGTCCGGCATTTATTCTGAATAACAATGACTTTGATAAAAAGTGTTGACACTGTCCTCACAATTAAATGGATTTAATAACCCGTGACGGGGTAGATGCAGAAAAAAAAAGTGTTTGCTCTAAAGCTAAAAAAAAAGTTTTTATTCTAAAGCTTTTTTTGTAGTTGGAAACAAAATAATAGGACAAGTAAAAACAAACAGGCCGAATACAATACACCATTGGCCTGTGTATTTTCTCACGTTGTACCTCATGTATTCCCGTGGAAAACGGTACGTAGATGGAATGTCCAGTGGTCGGCTTGCGGTGAGACCAGAAAACCGAGGGACTAAACCACGGATCACCCCCACGGAAAGATTTCCCTGAAGAGATTCGTGAAATGGATGGAACCATTTCCTGTTCCGACACTGACTTTATTCCCCACCTCCACAACATATTTTTTATTCAAGTATTGAGCATTGACGGCTCAACGAATGGCTGTCACAATTGAAATATCACCAGATGAACCGATTTTGCGAACCTCCCACAATATAAATATTTCCAACATCTTGTGAAGTTTTCATCCAAATTTATTGGCCTCCAAAAATATACCAGAGTCCAAGAGGAGTGAAATTTTTTTAAGAGCCTTTTCATAGCTCTTATTCATCTCCACAAAAAAGCTCCTGTTAAAAATTCCAGTACCTCCCTTGGGTCCCGAAAAATTCCCTAAAAATTTTACCAGAAAACGAGCGGAATTACCTCTTCACTACTAAACTCAATAAAGAATGATTAATAAATAATCGACTAAAGAGGGGATAAACTATGATAGAAAAATGCATAAATATCCCAGTTTACGAAGAAAAAAGCCCGAATGCAGAGCAAGTGGTCTTGTAAAAAAAAGTGCACGAGCTTTTGAGCGAGGGTGAAGAAAAAAAAAATCCAAATAAGAGAACAGCATAAACATGATCCATTTTCATTAACCATCACTGAAGTATTCCCTCTATGGCATGAAAAATCCTCTAACATAATTTCTTCGGGACATGAAGAAAGATTGGATGAAATTGCGAGAAGGTATGAGGCGAGTTTACATCGAATATTGCAGTATTAGAGTCGACTGAGACCGGTAGAAGCGAAAAAAGGACGAAACCATTGGATTTTTAATCTATTTTAATTTCTAACGTACAACCAACCGTGCAGAACGATTTATATCCAGGCAACGAGGCAGGCCAGGAGGCAACGGTACGTACGTGCCTGCGGCACCATTCTCCCCCGGTGTTTTATGTCCGCTAATCTCGTAAAAATTCATGCAAAATATGGCTCATGTTTCATTTTTACCCCCTCTTTTTCACCACCCCCTTGCCTTTTTTTTTTCTCCCATCATACCCCGCAATTCTGTATTAGCCCGTGGTCTTCGAATAAGCCGATTTCTCTCACCGGAATTCTATTCAATTTTATGAATAAATAGTCACATCCATATTTTTCCCCATGTATTCCCACAATATTCCAGGACTGGAAATGACATTATCCCATCGGCCACGTCAAAGTGTCGACTCAGCGTTTTCATAATATTTGATTTCAATCTGAATATTGACGATTCAATTATCTCAGGAGGTGAGATGACAAGGGGGTGATATGAGGGGGCAATATGAGGGGGTGGGATCAGCGGTTTTCGCCAGTGGGAATCGATGGGCACCGAGCCGTCGTGCGATTTCATTCCCGCCTCTCCAATATGTACAAACCGAGCAATCCACCCCATCCAATACCCAGATGGAACAGAAGTGGAATGACCTCAGGCAACTCATTAAACGGTATATTCAGTTTGTTTCGAGGAGAATTTTTTTCATCATTTTGTGGAACAAGGAATCCGATTTGGACACCGATAAATTGCCTCAACCAATTTGGTATTCTTGAGCAATCGGAAATAGCCCTCCAGAATTTCATTAAATCTTTGGGTATTATTTCATTTTCAAACGTCCTCAATCTGTATTAATATTCAAAGCTCCAGCTATTTTTTCTTTTGTGGTAAATATAGAACTTTTTCGCGTCAATGTCATCGCGAGGGTTCAGAAGTTCGCGTGAACCGTAATTTTCGTGTTAAAATTAAACGCACGAGGAAAGTCGCACTTTCCCTTTCATCTTGCCCCCGACCGCGATACCGATACCGGATAAATAAATAGGAGACTTCGATTGACTCACCGTGTTGGATGAAAACACACAGCGGTTCTCCGAACATCTGTGTTTTCACCTCGCGTACCGTCTACGGCTGCGTCCCTGGGGCAGATCCTCTCGAATCCTCGAATTCCTCCGAAGACAGCCACTCGTTTCAGGAACCACTTCATCGTCCATCACTTCACTATGATTTTGAGAACCACTGAGATCGGCACACCGAGCGAAACTCCCGTGTTTATCAACACATCGGTCACAAGAATATTCTCCAGATGACCTCATCGGTGTCTCCTCAAAATCTCCATCGAAAACCCTCCAGAGTCATTGTTTTCACAGTTCACAGTTCACTTTTCACTTTTCACTTTTCACTTTTCACTTTTCACTCCCCACTCACTCACTCGCGTCTCCAATAAATTGTTATTGAATTAATAAAGCAGTAATTACCGAAAATTTTCTAACGATTTTGTTCGCGATCCTATTAGTGAAAATTCTCGATTTTTTTTTCTGGAAAATTTTTGAGGGGATTGACGTGAAAAAATATTCCAGTTTCTGTAATTTGTCATTATTTAATTTTTCATACGTTTTTTCTATACTTTTATGATTTTTAAGTGTAGAAAAAACATACGAAAATTTGCGCAGCATTTTGAAACTTCGTGAGGCATTAAATTAATGACGAAATCCAAAAGCATTAGATTTTTTTCACGCCAATTAATTTGTTACCAATGGATGTATGTGTTTGAATTTCGAATCAAGCCCAAGATTTTCCAATTTATAACAACGCCGGTCCAACCGCCACATGAAATTTTCAGATCGCCCTACCACTTGTAATATACCCGAATGCACACTAATTCCTTCATCCACGCGTTGCTACACATCGGCACAAATTTATTGTCTCATTGTCAATAATTATTTTCACGATTTTACCCCTTTTATTGGCGAAAATACTTGAAAACAAAACCGGGCTTCTCATCCAATGCAACAATCAGCCGCCATTTGATGTGCGTACAGGCTGTGCGCACGCGTCTTGTCGTCACGATCCCCTACCACGATTTTGAGACCCCCCGATATCGACTCATCGAGCGCAGCCCGGGTGTTTATCAATACATCGATCGATAAAATATTCTGAAAACGACTTCAGGGATGTCACCTCAAAATTCCCGACGAAAATTACTCAGAATTATGTTTTTTCAATGCTCAGCCAAAATTTTTTAACGACTTTGTTCTCGGTTCACGCCACTATTATTTTCAAAATTGCAACAATGCCGGTGCCACAAGCTCGAGGCCAACTGCCACATGAATTTTTTCAATCCTCCCAGCACCATTAATATACCCGAATACGCACTAATTTTATTGTCCACACGTTACTACCCATTAGCACAAACGTATTGTCGTATTGTCAATAAGTATTTCC